>NC_134556.1:20418572-20647188 GCF_025594145.1 Primulina tabacum
ATGTTACACTCTAGCAACCCCTGCATCTTTTGATGAAGCTCAGTAGAAACCCGAGCTCGGTTGGCTTCCTTCTTAGCCAGGGAAGATACTTCTTCAAAGGCAGGAAATAGCATTTGAAGGCCCTAAAAGAAACAACGATATTTAAAAAAATAAGAGAGAGAGAGAGAGAGAGAGGAGGGGAGGGAAAGGAAAGTTTATAGAAACTTATCCAGAGGGTCAGAGAAGTCCCCTTGAATAATTTCGGATTAGAAGACAGGCTCCAAGATGAACATCTTCGACAAGAGATAGTAAGCTCTTGACAAGCTTCACCCCGCCGAAGAAACCCTGTCCAGGAAAAGGTTGCCCCAAAATCTTTGCGGTCTGGAGTGGTGGGGCTAGTAGGTAGTGGATTGAGGAGGAAAGAACATATCGGCCTTGGGAAGAGCCTTGAACTCCTTCCTTAGCGTCATGAGGAGGATCATCTCTAGGCTGGAAACGGCTTTTCTTTTCCTCCGGATGAGAGGAACAAGATCAATCGACTCACCGAGGAATTACGATGAATCGTCTCTCCCTCTGTCTGATCATTTCCCGAGCATCTGATCAATTGCCCGAGCAGAACCTCCTATGGTGGCCACCTCGGCTATGGCATATGCTTGAGCCTCAACAATTATTGTCTGAGCCAGGGTTTTCTTCCCATTTGCAACTTTCTGGGCTTCACGCTTTTTCTCCTCAACCTCCTTTTCAGCTGCCCGTATTTTGGCAAAGGTCTCTTGCATCTCTAAGTTGTCTTTCATATAAAGGGAAATGAGCACAAGAATATTTGAATAAGTACAGTCAAAAGTGACAAGAAAAGAGCATAGCAGAAAAGTAAATTATCGGGTTGAGCTCCAGAGCCAGTAGCCATTGCCTCAATCACCCTGTCTAAAGGGTCCTCTACCCGAGCACTCAACCTGTAAGCCAACAAGTTCTCTTCAGTTAGAAGGAGAGTAGAGGAAACTTTTCCCTTCCACGAGCTCCTGACTTTGAATCAAAAGCTCCTCAAATGTACAAGCCAGAGAATATCATTCTGGGTAGGAATTCTTGTCAGGAAGCCACTCAAACACAGAGGAGGAGAGGAAAGGGTGATGTAGAAAAACCTGCCTTTCCATCCTTTAGATAGAAGGGATATCATCAAGGAACCAGCTTTTAGAGGGGAAGACAGAGAAAAGGCATTGTCCCCAAACCGGCAGACAAAAAAATAATGGAGGACAAGGGGGATAATGAGGAGATTGTGCATCTTAAAAAAATGTAAGTTGCGGCCATTATGCGAAAAAAATTTGGGGTGAAGTGTGTTATCGAGACCCCGAAGAAATGGGCGACTTCAATGAAGAAGGAAGGGATAGGAAATCTGATACCACTGCGTACTTTGTCTTTAAAGAAAGTAAAGAAACCCTCCGGAGGCTTATCAGCCCGATCGGAGGGACCGGGAAGCCAGATTTGAAAGTAAGAAGGAATAGATCCTAGGACCCTAAGATCTTCTTCAGCCCCGGTACGAAGAGTACTTTCCGTGGTAGAAAACGAGGGAACACTCGGGGCATCAGAATGAGTTGAGCTAGGAGCCCGAGCTTTGCCTTTCTCCTTCTTAGAAGCCCGGGATGGGGCAGAGGTGGGAGGTTTGGGTTTTTGGTTTTTTGGAGAGGCATGGGGAAAGTGGGTTTTTTCACAGAAGAGGATGGTGAATCAGAGCGTGCCGCTACAGACTTGTACTTAGGTGAGCTTCGCGCATTCGCTCCAGAAGTAGAAGAAGTGGAGTCTGACATTTTCTAGGAAAACGAAGAGTAGAAAGACTTACGTGTTGTTGAAACCTGACGGAAAGGGTAGCGATCGTCGGAGGAGAAACACAGCACGCCGAAACACGAGAGAAGGTGGAGAGAATGCGAGAGCGTAAAAATGGAAAATGGGGGGAGTCTATTGTTTTATATATATCCAAGGTATACTCAATCTAAACTGTTGATCTAAAGATGAATGGACGGATATGATGCTCCTTGGAAATTGTGCCAAGAATATGAACAGATGGGTACATAATCAAAGCGATATCAGACCTTTCGACTACTAGGACTTACCTCATGCTCACGTCAGCCCTATGCCCTATGAGTTTCCTGCCCAAATCTATTTCTTGTTATTCGGGATAGCGAGTAGAACTCTAGCCCGACTATTTCAGGGAGGAAGTAGTGATAACCCGAGGTCCCAGGTCATCTCTATGATGGACTTAGCCCGGGAAGACGGAAGGGGCGAGGTTCATCTTGAATCCCGGGTGGTAGGGGTTTGGATAAATCTTTGTCAATGGAAGGAAAGGACCCGAGGGGCAAAGCTCGAGTAAAATGCATGCGATGGGAGTTCCGCTACCAGGATTATTTCCCGGACATCACAGTACAGGTGTTGTGTTTTAGATTATAGGTATGGAGCACCATGAGTTGGTCATCATTAGGAGATCTTTTTATGAAAGAGTGATGTGACTTGGTGGAAGTAAGCAAGGGCTGCTAGACTTAACAATGTCAGTAAACAGAAGCATGGGCAGCTATCCCATCGAGAGTAGTGGTTGGGCACTGAAAACAAAGTCATATTGATTTTCCTCCTATAAATACAAAAGTTTGTTTATTACTAAGGCATTCGGATATATTCTCTTGCAAACGAAATATTCACTCTCTTCATAAAATATTAACTTGACCGTTGGAGTGGCTACGCCAGAAAGTCATCCAGCGTCCCACTAACGATCTCTATTATTTTAAGTGTGTAGATATGTCCAGAGCCTGGGAGAACCTCTTCCTGAAAGAATATAACCCAACCCGGTGAAATTGCCCACATGTCTCGCACCCAATTCACCTGGACACATCACTGTAAAACGACATTAATATTAAATTATTCCATCAAGGATCAACTTCAACATATTTTGTATGAGCATGTTTCTCGTGAGACTATCTCACGGATATATACGTGATATTGGTCGACTTGATCCATATTTACAATGAAAATTAATATTTTTCTACATAAAAGTAATATTTTTTCTGTAAAGGCCCGTAATTAGTATTTGCGAATTTGCGGAATTATTTAAAATTTTTCTCTTTAAATAAATAACATGCCTTATTCATAAAATAAACTGATAAAAGATTTAATGTTTAATGTAACAGCGGAAGCAAATATTGTTTTCAAACCACAACTTAAAAATAATTCGTCAAAGTAAAACTGAGTTTGAGCATAAATAGTAAATGATAAAAATGAGGTCCTCGGGTTCTACTCTACTGCCGACCCAAGCTAGCTCACTAGTCCCCGCCCTCGGTCTCAACCTCATCAGTACCTACAACAATCAAGTCTAGTGAGTTTAAAGACTCAGCATGCATATATCGTGAATAACAATTAAATATATCATAAAATTTCGCGTAACGTAAAAATATCGTATCGTAAAGCGTAAGGGGGAAATCATGTCATGAGTAATTATAAATACGTGCATATCTGAAAATCATACGTAAAAGCTTGCTTGATAGAGCTCTGTCATAACATATTATATCGTAATTTTCTGTAGAGATAATGTTTCTACACAAGTGGCCCATAACATAACATGCACGTCTGATCAGACTAAACAACAGTATACTAGGCGGTAGAGATCATCACAGCCCTTGGACTGGATATCCATACCCATACATAATTGTAAACCGGTCGTAGGTCACCGGGTGAAGCAATCCCATAATCGTAAGGTGGCCACAAGACATATCGCATATATCTTATAAATAACATTTTTATATTATATGCACGTAATATAATTATAACCATGTTGTTACCGAATTAGTTGGATCGTTCCCAGGCTCGCTGCGACCTAATTCTAACATGAGAACATGCAAATAAACTTAACTTGACCAACACTTCATAATTGAATTAAAAACGAGACAATTACGCCCAACAAAACTTAGTATTCAACCATGGATTCGTACCAACCCGAACCAACATTGAACCATCGTTTAGACATGATTAAAATACTCCTAAAATACTGGAAAACATAACCATAGGGCTGTAATACACGAAAATAGTGAATAGAGGCCAAAATCGTGAAACGCTCTTTCGAGAGTAACTTTGGCCCATTGCAACGTAAATTCTCGTACGACTTCTAAACTTAACCAAATTACAAATGGCCAAAAACATGACCTTCCTAACTCATTGAGGTAGTGTCCAGTCCAAGGCCATAGGCTAAAAGCCCCCCAAGAACTCAAACAAGACCTTTGAACCGAAGGCAAAGTTGCTGTCAAAAGCACGGTGGAAGCAGCTGCGCTTCCTTGCGTGGTTTGTTAAACCAATGGCCATTGGGGCTTGAACCACCGACCAAAGTCTCTTACCGACATCCAAAGGAGTGGCCTGAACCGTGGCTAAGTGCACTAGGCCAACCACAATCTACCCAAACACCTAGGACAACACAAAGCTCAAATCGAGAACACAAAGAAAAATTCTGTACCATGCGATTGTTTGGATCGCTTGCTGTCATGTGTCGTTCCAGTGGTCATATGACTGACCATGGCTCAATCTAGACATGATGAAGTGTTGTATGAACCAAGGTTAAGGGCTAAAAGCCAACCAAGATCCATCTCAAAACCTCAAGAGCCGAAACTCACTCAGAAAAAAAATCAGAAAATGAAACCGAGGGACATGTGTTTGTTTGTTTTAAATCGATGGGACCATGAACCAAGCCTTGAAAGGCCATCTTGGTCACGTCCTAGACATGCTAAGGGAAGGTCCTAACCATAATTACAGGCCCAAAAGCCAACCAAGATTCGAACCTCCTTGAACAATCAAAACCAGAAATTTCGAGACTCAACTTGCAACTATGGTGGAGTTGCTGTCAAGTCTTGAATCCAGCGAGTTGGGGGCTTGAACTAATGGACCAACATGATCTTGACACACCCTAGTACGTGTCTAGATGCAGCCTTGCGCACCTCGAACCGAGCCAATCCCTGAAATCACAAAAACATACCAACCGTGAAACACAAGGAAGGGCCGAAAAATTCTGTGCAGTTTTGTTTGAAAGTTGCTGTCATGCTGTCAAAGATTTCGGTTTTTGCTATTAAAATCATGAACATGTGATGTTTTAAAATATTTATATGACTTGATTGAAGAGCAAAGAAACCATGTATACATGCCTGGAAATTTGTTTTTGTGGGGACCCGGGCTCTAACTCAATTCTTTTCGGGATTAATCGGATCCTCGTTGAAAAATACGGGTCAAAATTTTGCTTTTAACATTAAATCAAATGTTTATAACTCAAGCACAAGATAGTTCTTTATTTTATTTCAGTAAACATCTTTACATGTCTTATTCTAATACATTCATACAAACTAGTGTTCAATCCCAACTATAATCAAAATATAGTACATGTCTAGTAAAAGAAACCACTAGTAATCTGCTGCGCCCGAAGTCACCACGCTATCTCGATCTCTCATCTCTGTCGTGACCCTGATCCTGCCCCACCTGTTGTTATGCACACATACAGACATAACAACAGCCGGAAACTCCGGTGAGAACAAATCCCAGTATAAAACATGTACGCATGCTGATACATAATCATAAATCATTCATGAAAGCAATAACAATGGCTCCATAGTCTATGAAACCGATCTATCTAAACATGCAACTCAAATCAAATCATGTCTTGACTCGCATCGACTCTACTCTAGGGATCCCAGTGTGAATAAGACGTCACTGTCTGTCACCTATCCTCTCAATCGGGGTAACTGTACGTCTTATTCCTAGACTTCGGTCATATCTGTATCGAATGTCTACAATCGGAGGATGTCTGCTCCTATGCGTCGATACACCGAACGTCTAGAATTTTGGCAAATCTACCAATGACTCTCCTATCTCAAATGCATGAATATAAATCTATAAATGCATAATCATATCAAAAGATTTGAATACAATCCATAACCAAATCATAATCATGTCAAAAGACAAACAACTAATCTAGTATGTGGTTTTGTTGGGAAACTCAAATTGAATCTTATTTGAGTCGTGTCTTCCCCAAACAAAACATGCATTATACCTTTCGTCGCACAATGTCTGTCGATGTCGAAGTCTCGATGACAAATCTGTCACTATCAAATCTGAAATGACAATGTTGAGATGCACAATATCAAATCACAACTCAAACTAATACTAGTACGGTTCAATATCAAATCTTGATACAATTCGACGGTATAATGGCATAGTTTCTTGATACCGATCAATTCAAATCTTAACATATATATTCTCAACTCATAGTCAATACCATACCCATTTCAAACTCTGAAAATCTGCATAATCTCATGCACATGTAAGCTGGAATTCCATACAAATGGCATACGACATTCAATAACCGATCCGTTTACGATTCTACGACATCTATAATCTCAAGAACATATAATCATAAACATATCTGAATTTCCTCCACATGTTAACTTCAAAACATGCTGAAAAGATATAGAAAGTATACCCTTTTGGATCCCTTGTCAAGAGGAACAAGAATCTCAACTTGGATTAAAGTTTGGATATGAAATTCTTTCAAAATCACAACCTTAAGCATAAGGAGTTGAAGCTTCTCCCCACTCTCTCACGTTTTCAGCTGATGGAAAATGGTGAAAGTGAAGACTCAGCACAATTATATTTATATATATGCCATGTGTCTTCATGGAATTCAAAGGTGGATTTCTCGCATGCAGCACCGCGGGTGCGGTCACTCTTCACCGCGGGTGCGCTGTGCCCACGGCATGCCTTTCATTTTCTGAAATTCGACGACCGCGGGTGCGGTGACATTACCGCGGGTTTGGTTACGTTTGCACCGCGGGTGCGGTGTCATTTCTGTAAATACTTCCCAACTCTCTGTCCATCAACCGCGGGTGCACTCCTTCTTGGACCGCGGGTGCGGTGACCCTACTGTAAAAATGACTAACTTTTTGTCCATGCACAGCGGGTGCGGTGCTTCTCTAGGCGCGGGTGCGGTCCCTTTCTTCAAGCAACATTTCATCTTTTCATTTTATCCACATACAATCTAGGGCATTACAGTTTTGAATAAAACAAATGCTACGACGAACACGGTGCGGCGGAGACGGTTTTCTTACTTTTCTCTCTGTGCTTCTCACGATTTTTGCTACTGATTTACTCTGATATTTTTCGAATGGAGGGTGAAGAGGATGGCTAGGAAATGAATGGGGAAGTCTACTAATTAAATGGGGATTGAATGACAAATATAAAATCTTTCTATCCTAGTTGTTTGGGAGATAGGAAATGATATGATATTATGGGATTTGAAGGAGATTTAGGGGAGTGATGGACGATTTTTTTCTTATCAACAGCAAGGGAGAATATTGCTTAAATCATTAATTATTGGTGATTAAAATGAAGGAATTATCATACCAAGAAAAGATAAGGAAAAGAATCAAAAATGGAGAGTTGTCAAATATGATTAAATCCTTTAGGGTGGCCGAAATCTTGCTAGATAATGGAGGAAAAATATTTCTTAATTATTGAATTTTATCTCCTTAAAGTTTTAAACACTAATTATGTATTTTAGTAAAATAATAAATTAATTTAGGATAGTAATTTTCTTGCATGCATGGCTAATTCTTTAAAATAAATTACTATCATGTTAAGTTACAATTTCTTAAATAAAATAGGCCTAGATTAATTTATCCCAATTGGTTACACATTTTAATTTTAAGCTTTTAATTAATTATTGGACATAAAAGAACTTATTTACTACTTACTCCAATTAATTAAATAAATCCTTAAACATTTTTTTACATTAAAATAAATTATTCTTTATCTTAATTAAATTCTAGGAATATTTTCTTATGATTAAATTTTATCTCAATACTTCAACACTAGTCCGGCCTTGCTTATTTAACTGAAAAGATAAAACTAAACCTCTGCGTAAAATAAATAATCATAACTCAACAAATTTAAAAAGAATGAATTGAAACCCTCATGCATAAAAATCATTTTAATTTAAATAATAGTAATTATGCATGGCTTATATGTAGTCTGATTTAACGGGTTCTACAAATCTCCCCCCTTAAAAGAAATTTCGTCATCGAAATTAAACTTACCGAATAACTCGAGATACCGACTCCTCACCTCTGGCTCCGATTCTCACGTTGCTTCCTCCTCCGAATGATTAAGCCATTTGACCTTCACTAGCTTGACCAGTTTGTTCCGAAACTTCTTCTCCTATCTGTCTAAGATTTGCTCTGGTCTTTCTTCATAAGACAGGTTCGGAGTGGGCTGCAACGGTTCAAATTTCAAGACATGCGAAGGATTCACCATATACTTCCTCAGCATAAAGACGTGGAACACGTTGTGTACTCCGGGCAGATTCGGCAGAAGAGCAACACGATAAGCTAGCGTCCCAACCCTATCGAGTATCTTAAGTGGTCCAATGAATCTTGGACTGAGCTTCCCTTTCTTTCTGAACTGCATGACACCCTTCATAGGTGCTATCTTCACGAAAACATGGTCGCCAAAGGCAAACTCTAGATCTTTCCTCCTCCGATCCGCATAACTCCTCTGTCGACTCTGAGCAGTCCTCATCCTATCACGGATCTTGACTAATATATCGGTAGTCTGCGAACAATCTCCGGACCCAATTCTGATCTCTCACCTACTTCATCCCAATGAATAGGCGATCTGCACTTACGACCATACAATGCTTCATATGGAGCCATATCTATAGATGACTGGAAACTGTTGTTATAGGTGAACTCAACCAATGGCAGTTTCAACTCCCAACTCCGTGAGAAATCGAGGACACATGCACGGAGAAGATCCTCTAAAATCTGGATAACTCTCTCATACTGGCCATCTGTCTGAGGGTGTAAAGCTGTGCTAAACAACAACTTCGTACCCATAGCCGAATGCAGACTCTTCTAAAATGAGAAAGTGAATCTAAGATCTCGGTCAGACACTATAGAAATGGGAATACCATGAAGTCTGACTATCTCTCGGATATACAACTCTGCATACTGAATCATGGTGAAAGTCGTCTTAATAGACAAGAAGTGTGCTGATTTGGTAAGACGATCAACAATCACCCAGATAGCATTTGATCCTCTGAATGACTTTGGCAGACCGAAAACGAAGTCCATGGTAACATTCTCCCACTTCAACTCGGGAATAGGAAGATGCTTGAGCATACCTGCCGGTCTCTGATGCTCCGCTTTCACTAGCTGACACGTCAGACACTCGGATACAAAACGTCTGATATCCTTCTTCATTTCGGGCCACCAATACAACAACTGCAGATCTTTGTACATCTTCGTACTCCCAGGATGAATAGAGTACGGCGACATGTGGGCCTCAGATAGAATATCTTCTCGAATAGAATCACTGCTAGGAACCCACATTCTGTCTCGATATCTCACAATGCCGTCGCTAAATGTATACAAGATACTGCCCTTGGCCTCATCCCTCTGCTTCCACTTTGCCGACTACTCATCTGCTGACTGTCCACTGCGTATACGGTCTAGAAGGGAAGACTGAATCATCAAAGTAGATAGATGGGGAACTCTACCTCGAGGATATGTCTCTAGATCAAACCTCTGCATCTCAAACTAAAAGGGTCTCGGAATCATCATATGAGCCATCACTGCGACTTTCCTGCTCAGTGCATCCGCAACTACATCAGCTTTGCCCGGGTGGTAGCTAATGTCACAGTCATAGTCCTTCACTAGCTCCAACCAACGCCTCTGACGCATATTCAGTTCTTTCTGCGTAAAAAAGTACTTGAGGCTCTTATGGTCGGTAAAGATCTGGCACTTCTCTCCGTACAAATAATGCCTCAAAATTTTCAAGGCAAATACTATGGCTGCCAACTCTAGATCGTGGGTAGGGTAATTCTTCTCATGGATTTTCAACTGACGAGAAGCATATGCTATCACCTTCCCATGATCAATCAACACTGCGCCTAAACCGAGCTTCGAAGCGTCGGTATACAAAATGAAGTCTCCGGGCCCTGACGGCATGGCCAATACTGGTGCTGAGATAAGAGCTTCCTTCAGCGTATCGAAGCTCATCTGACACTCCTCGCTCCACACAAATTTCGCATTCTTCTTTGTCAACAACGTGAGTGGAACTGCGATAGAGGAAAATCCCTGAATAAACTTTCGATAATATCCTGCTAGCCCAAGGAAACTACGGATCTCTGATGCATTCTGCGGCACAACCCAATCTCTGACTGCTGGAACTTTCGCTGGGTCTACCTCAATACCGCTGCTAGAAACAATGTGGCCTAAGAACGCCACCTTCTCTAATCAGAACTAACACTTACTGAACTTTGCGAATAGCTTGTGCTTTTGCAAGGTCTGCAATACTACGGTCAGTTGTCTACTATGCTCCTCATGATTCTTTGAGTAGACGAGAATGTTGTCTATGAATACTATCACGAACTGATCAAGATACGGCTGAAATACGCGATTCATGAGATCCATGAAGATCGCTGGCGCATTCGTCAAAACGAACGGCATCACAAGGAACTCGAAGTGGCCATAACGAGTCCTAAAAGCAGTCTTGAGAACATCGGCATATTTCACCCTCAACTGGTGATAACCAGAACGCAGATCAATCTTTGAGAATACTGAAGCTGAAACGTCTCGCCCTTTTTATTGTTTTAAAAGTACTAAAATTTTTTTTTATATAACACTCAATTTTCGGCCAATACATAAACCTATAAAATATTTTCTCCTTTAAAATAAAACATCCACCAACTAGCATTTTAAAAATCAAGTGAAATAGTCATAAAAATGAAATCGTCAACTGGTTTACCAAACCTAAAAAGCAATAATATTTGAAAAGTATAGCCCATACTAAACCTCTCAAAAATCTCTCCAAAAAGCATAAATAAATGGTCTTAAAATCTTTAACATAAATCTTGAGTCATAAATCATAATGCGGAAAAAGTAGAAGCGCTGGTCCTCGGGTTGTGTGCACCTTCAGTCCAGTCAAATCACCAATCAAGGCCTCCCTCAAACTCACCTGCATCCATCACACCTAGTGAGTCTAAAGACTCAACACACCATCATCTTTATAGCAAGTAATACGTAATACAGTCAACATATAACAGTGAAAAATATTTGTACTTAAACTATCGTTTTCATGAAGATGCATAAACTTCAAACATGAACATTTTCGTAAAATACTTTTATGATGCATGAACTTTAAATAGAAACATTTTCAAAATGATGCATCAACCTTAAGCATAAACATTTTCATGACATGCATTTCATAAACCTTAACTTTTTTCCTTTTTCCTCAACATGACATAAAACATTTTTCATGATCATAAACATTTTTCCTTTTCCTTTTCTTTTTCCTTTGTTGAATTCAGATTGTTAATTGCGACTTTCCTCAAACCTCAAAAGTCGACGGATCCATCTACATGTAACCACAGTATTGGGCGTCGGGGGACACCAGCAACACTCTAACCGGTCAACTGGGCCCTGGCCTATCATGATCGAATAGAAATACGATCGTCGGGGCTGCCTCTGGGGCCTTCTCCCATAAATGGGCTCCCTCTGGGGCCTTCTCCCCTCACGATATTCCCATTCTTACCTCAAACCTCATATCCTCATACTCTCATATTCGTAATAATGGAAACACGATCGTCGGGCTCCCACTAAGACCAACACCCTCACGACATCGCCATCATTAACGAATTAGTCACAATCACTTCACTTCCTTCAACATTTTTCATTCACATCACTTTTTAAAAATCATGCATAACATAACATTTTTTTTTTAAAACCAAGCATGCAACATGTCTTTTAAATGTCTTCCTTAATTCATAACAATTCATGGACATTTAAAAATCATAATTTAATCATGAACATTACATAAACATTTTAAATGACATTTTAACCTCAAAATATTTAAAATAACATTTTGACATATTAAATCATAAACATATAAAATTCCCTAAACATTTAAAATATCATTTTAACATATAAAATCTCATAAGCATTTAAAATATCATTTTAACATAAAAAAATTCCATAAACATCCATAACTATAGGAAATAATCATATTAGCACATAAAACAGCATTCAGGGCACTGCCATGACGTTTACTAATTTTTTAGGTGTAAAAAGAACGTTTTACCCCTAGACGTAAAATTCCTCGATTTTGACTTTTTCTTGAATTCATTGACTCTAACATGTCCCAAATAATTATTTAAGCCTACATGAATTTTCTCATATTTTTATTTTGCCTAAATCGAGGACTTTTAATTTAATATTTAAATATAACGTATTACTGCGTTTTAATCCCGAATTAAACCAAACCTTAATATAAAATTCCCAAATCAAAAACTTAGACTTCTAATAATTATTTAAGCTTAACCCTAATTTTTCATAATTTTATAAGGCTTAAACTAGGCGTTTCCCGATTTGTTTTTTAAACTTAGACGTACATCCCGGTTTTGACTCGTATGGACTTGAAACTTAACCAAACTTTATCAAACTTAAACCAAAGCTTTATAACACATAACTAAGCCTTATTGAACTCAATTCAAGCCCACAAAATCCCTGGAACCCGCCCCTACAGCTGCTGATTTCTCTGCATGGGTGCTCTAATCCTAATAGGACTCTAACTCCTCCTATTTCGGTTCCAGCCCTTAATCAATTAATCCAGACCCTGGTCGACACTCCTAGGACCCTACCTGAACTCTCTAAGACCCTCTGAGATCAGCCCTCACGAGCCATGCACGAAGACGTGCATGGTTCTCTTCCTTGCGCTCGGCCGCGGCTAGATGGTGCTCTAGCCGTGTGCCCTTCCACTCCTAACCCTTCCAGCCCTACGTGCAACCCCTTGGCTTGAGGCTAGGACCCTCATGAGCCCAGCCCCTCACCTGGAAAGCACAACGCACGGCTCCTTTCCTGAACCTCCCAAAAACCGAGCCCTAGTTACCTGAACTCCCAAAATTCGTGCAGCCTTTTTCCTCCCACTTTCCAGCCATAAGTCGTGCTTATAGAGACTCTTAAATGTGTGGGAAAACTTCCCCTCAAGTACCCCTAACATGGTTTTAAAATAATAAAACACTAGTTTTGTGCATGTATAGCCATAAAAACGAAATTAAATAAAGTTTATCATGTTTTTCATGCAATCATGTATCAAACACATAATATGGTGTGAAAGATGAGAAAAAGGATAATAAGGCGTGCCTTTGCGTATTAAACGCCCGATTTAACGTTGGCGATTGAAGAACGATGACGAGGAGGGCCTTGGCTTGAAACCTTGAAGAATTTTCAAAACTTTTCCTTTCCAACCCTTGAGTGTGTCGGGAATTGAGGGGAAAAGGAGTTGGTATGATTTAGGGGAGTGGGGCGTGGGTTTCCATGGTGTGGGGAAGGGTTTTGAATATTAAATACTTAATTAAGTTACTAATTAAGCTTAGGCCCATTAGGTAGGTTAATTAGGCCCATTAGTGTTTAATTAGAATTTAATTAAAATATTAAAATAGTTTTGTTTAAATAAGTTTGTGAATTTATTAGCCGGGTTGCCAAAACATTCGAGTTTTTGTTGAAAAAGCAACACCGATAAAATTTACGTCACGGCGTATAAAATCACCTCAAAACCCCTTATTTTAAAAAATAAGAAAAAGCATCATCCTTAATTTAAATAATTAAAAACAATTATTTAATAAAAATATTTTCTATTTTTCAACCATCGATCTCCGTTCCTCGATCGCAACTCGAATATCCCTTTTAAAATACATTTTAATGCAACCATGAAGAAAAATATATTTTAAACATACAAATATGCACAACATAATTAATTTAATTCAATTAAAACAATTAACTAAAATACAAGGGAATTTAATAATTGCATGCATGTGGTTTACGTGAACCTTTAAATTTTCAGGGCGTTACAGAAGCTCCCTGCAACTGATCAAATAAATCTTCAATCCTCGGAAGTGGGTATTTGTTCTTCACTGTAAACCTGTTCAACTCCCGGTAATTAATGCAGAGCCTCATCGAACCATCCTTCTTCTTCACAAACAAGACTGGCGCGCCCCATGGTGAAAAACTCGGGCGAATGAACTCCTTATCAAGAAGTCCCAGAATCTGCTTCTTGAGTTCTGCCATTTCTGTCGGTGCTAATTGGTACGGTGCTTTTTATATCGGTGCGGTGCCTGGCATAAGCTTAATAGAAAACTCCACTTTCCACACAGGTGGCATACCAGAGACGTCATCAAGAAACACGTCTAGAAAGTCCCTAACAATTGGGACATCGGAGGCCGACTGACTGGGTGTCTCGGGAACAGATACAAAAGTCGCTAAAAATGCTCGACACCCTCTGCGCATGAGCTTCCTAGCCTGGACACAAGGTATAATACGCGGTAAAGGAAAGTACATGTCTGGTTCGAATAAGAACTGCTCTCTCCCCAGAGGTCGGACTAGAACAGATCTTCGCTGGAAGTCAATCAAAACTCTGTTCCTTAATAGCCAGTCCATCCCCAGAATGATGTCAAACTCTGGCATCGGCAATATCGATAAGATCCCCATAAACAAGATTACCATGAAGCTCGAGGTCTATGTCTCGGATCACATTAGTAGCAGCTAGCTCCTCTCCAGAAGGCAACACTACTGAATACGCTACATCTAGCCCAATGGTCTTGATCTGGAGAAAATTCGCAAAGGTCTCCTGTGGGGACCCAGACGCTTATCAATTCTTAATCGTCATCAGGATCAATTTACTAATCAAGTAGTTAGGGTCATAAAAAAAT
The DNA here is from genome assembly GCF_025594145.1 of Primulina tabacum. NCBI lineage: Eukaryota > Viridiplantae > Streptophyta > Magnoliopsida > Lamiales > Gesneriaceae > Primulina > Primulina tabacum. The sequence goes on from NC_134556.1 coordinate 20,433,322, forward strand.
TTTTCTTTTTAAAATGCGGAATGTAATGAAATCAAACTGATATACAACTCAGTATAAAATACAATACAAGTCCTGTACCGTCTACAAATCAGTAAAACTAAGGTTCAACATCTAAATATCAAGTGTCAAAACTCTATATACATCAAAGTCCGAAGTCTCCACTCTATCACGATCTCTCCTCATCTCCTGGACCCTGATCATGTCCCACCTGTTGTCATGTACACATACAAACAAGACAACAGCCGGATAATTCCGGTGAGAATATAATCCCAGTATAAATCAACGAAACATGCAATCATATAATAAACATAAAAGCATGGATAGATAACAACAATATATATCAAAAGCTGAAACATAATCAATATCAAACTGTCGACAATGCTCGTGACTCCACGACTCAGACTAGACTCACTCCTAGTCTAGTGATCCCGGTTTCCAGATGTTGGCATTCCTATATCGACCAACAGTAATAGAAAAGACTCTAGTTCTATCCACATCGATATAACCAGACATCCAGTGTCCTGACCTAACCGTCATGGACTGTGGCTCTATCGCCATTATCCTATCTTGTGACATCGTGCAATGTGCCCGTGGCGATACCGCCACTATCAGGCACATCTGTCCCAAGATTTCTACACCATCTAGTGACATCGTGCAATGTGCCCGTGGCCATCCCACCACTATCAGGCACTTCTGTCACAAGATTACTCGTCTAATACCTGCTATCTATAATTCAAGAGAACAAGTACATCAATCAAATTAATGCAAATATCAATGCAATAAAGTAAAGTATGTGATTTAGGGAAACTCAAGTACATCCTACTTGATTCGATGTCCCAATACCACATTGACTTATACCTTTCGTTTGTGGTCTTGGTCTGAAGCAATATCAGTTCTGAACTCAAGACGGTCTCTGTAGATCTGAAACGACATATCGAGAATCATAATATCAATGTTCCATTCTCAATTCAATACTGGATCTAATTAATCTGGATTTAATTCAAATCATCGGCATAACAGTACAATCCCGATATCCCGGTTAATACAACATCACCAGATAATAATTCCCTCAATTCATAATCAATACCACGACAATCTGATATCATATCTCAGTCCATTAACTTCAGAAAATCACAACAATTCCATAATCAGTCCGTTTCTTAATCTGACTTCGATTTTATGATGTCTAACATGTCAAGAACATCATATATGAATTCCATTCAATTCTGACAATATCATAATTTCAAGACATGTCAAAACGTAGTAAAACTTACGTCCTGTTGAAGCCTGCGTTGATAGAAACACAGTACCGAAGTCGGATTCACAATTGGACGGACGGATCGAAATATAAAGGCGTAAGGATTTTCTGTGAATTTTCTCGAGCTTTTCTTTCTTTCTACTGAAGGAAACAAACGTATATATGTATATATATCCTAAGTTGCATGTTTCAGCAACGTGTCATTTTTTCTTGAATCTCGGTTGGCGCTCGGGCGCGGCATTCTCTGTCCATGCGCTTGTTTATTATGCACTGGCGCTCGGGCGGTCACAAAATACCGCTCGGGCGCCGCATCCTCTGCCCAAAACATACTCCTGTTGAACATTGGCGCTTCGACGGTTATTTTATACCGCTCGGGCGCCAATAGTTCTGTCTAAAAATTGTACCCTTCATATGCTTTGGTCAATCTGGTCTCGTAATAGCCCGTCTATAATTATATCAATTCATAATCAATAATCTCATATTAACAGAATCAATATCTCGGGCATTACATCTCCGAAATGAATGAATGTGTAGCCCCTGAATCTATCAAGGCATTCGTAGCTGAACCAGCTATAAAAATTCTCCCTGAAAGGTTGGTGGAACATCAAGCTGAACCCAATAGTTACGAGAACTAACTTATAGACATGCGAAAGTCAAAGTTCTTCTAACCTAAATTCCCGAAAGTAACACTGATTAGAACATGCAATCCTATCATCAATTCTATGTTCAAAATCTTAACCCAAAACCTCAAAACAATAACTTTCAAATATAAACTTAAAGCTTTAAGATACCTGTCAAGAGTATAGTCTCCGCGTTCGTCTCCGCTGCATGAAGGGCAAAAACTCTGCCTTGGGTAGGCAGACTCCCCTGAGGGCAATTCTTCAGTAGGTGGTCAGGACTACCATACTTGTAGCACTTCCCTAAGCCATACACACAGGCTCCAGCATGACAGCGTGTGCACTTAGCACAGACTGGATACTCCGTAGCCCTCGAGACTACACGTCCCTGCTGCTGCTGCCCTCTGTTCCTGGATGGGCCGTGGAAAGGCCTCTTACTCTGATGCTGCTGATGGGGAGGGCGGTCCAGTGCTTGGACTGGTTGCTTGCCCTGGCGATCTCTCTCAATATCATTCAGATCCTGCTCTGCAGCTAGGGCTCTGGAGACAGCGACATCATAAGTAGTAGGGCCAGCCACCCTCACATCACTGCGCAAGATCGGCCGCAGACCATCCATAAACTGCCTCAACTTGGCTCCAGCATCATTTGCAATCAGGGGCACAAAATGGCAACCCCTCTCAAACTTACGGATAAACTCCGTAATAGTCATGTCTCCCTGCCTCAGGGTCATAAACTCCCTGGTCAACCTGGAACGCACCTCGTCAGTAAAATATATAGAGTAGAATACCTTTTTAAAGCGCGTCCAGCTCAGAGTAGCCAAATTCAAGGCTACGGATGCTCCTTCCCACCACAAGCGGGCGTTTCCTCCAAACAGATAGGTCGCACAACGGACCCTATCCTTGTCTCCAAGCTCCCTGAACTCGAAAATAACCTCGAGGGACTTAATCTAGCCCTCGGCAATCATAGGATTGGTCGTCCCTGAGAACTCCTTCGGTCTCATCTTCATGAACCGCTCGTAGGTAGCCTCAGGCCCCGTCTGCCTGGCTACCTCACCATTGTTCCCCGCAAACTGCGCGAAGAACTGCATCATTCCGGCTAGCATCTGGGCGTTCATGTCCGGTGGAGGGGGTGGAGGTATATCTCTCTCCTGCCTATGATCCTCACCATCCTCATGACGATGCTCATCATCTCTCATGCGCTCAGGAATGCGACTAGGAGGCATACTGTTCCATACATATAAGTCATACGTAACCAACATGCATAATTCCATTATTTCTTTAAATTTAAATAAATACTGCATAATCATAATCTTGACATAAAACATTTCATTAAAACATGCTGTAAAAATATTTCATGCTTTAAACGAAATGCGTAAACATAAAACTTACAGACCAAAGACGTGACTTCGTGAGCTTCTCGAGATCAGTAGTAGTACAACCCTTTACAAGAACATAGGCTCTGATACCAACTGTAAAGGCCCGTAATTCGTATTTGCGAATTTGCGGAATTATTTAAAATTTTTCTCTTTAAATAAATAACATGCCTCATTCATAAAATAAACTGATAAAAGATTTAATGTTTAATATAACAGCGGAATCAAATATTGTTTTCAAACCACAACTTAAAAATAATTCGTCAAAGTAAAAACTGAGTTTGAGCATAAATAGTAAATGATAAAAATGAGGTCCTCGTGTTCCTACTACTGCCGACCCAAGCTAGCTCACTAGTCCCCGCCCTCGGTCTCGACCTCATCAGTACCTCGACAATCAAGTCTAGTGAGTCTAAAGACTCAGCATGTAGAACCCGTAACTTAGACTACGTATAAACCATGCATAATTCTAGTATTTAAATTAAAATGATTTTTGTTGCATGAGTATTTAAAGTGCCTTTCTTTAAAGTTAATTATTTCATTTCAGTAGTTTTAATTTTATTCTTTCAATTATTTCAGTGAGGCCGTGCAAAAGGCCCTAAAACTCCTTGCTTGAAAATTTGCGGAAAATTAAAAATTTTCTTTTTAAAAGAACTTAAGTGGCCTCATTCATAAAATCACTGGTGAATCAAGTTCAATATTTCAAAATATTGCAGCGGAAGAAAATAAAGTTTGCCAAAAATCACAATTTAAAAATATCCAACGACTGATAAAATGTTTGCGGAATAAAATAACGACTGCTGCTCTGAGGTCCTCGGGTGCCACTACTGCCGACCCAAGCTAGCTCACTGGTCCCCGCCCTCGGCCCTGGCCTCAACAGTACCTACAACAATCAAGTCTAGTGAGCCTAAAGACTCAGCATGCATATATCGCAGGAAACGAGTAAAATCTGAAGTAAAATATGCATGGGATAAAACTGAACTGATAATCACAAAAAAAATGTTTGCTCCTTGGAGCCTGTACTGAAATAACTGATAAAATTTTCTGTCGAGATTATGTTTTACGCCTGTGGCCACTGCACTAAGCTGAACTGATCGATAACTGACTACCGGGGAGGCTGAAACTGAACTGAGCTGGCCGGTCACTGGCGACCGGGTGGTACCAAACTGAACTGAGCGGTCACTGGCGACCGTATAAATATAACACTCCCACATAGTGAATGAACCACAAGCCATATCGCATAAATCTCAAAAATAAGTATTTTCTGTTTTCATGCACGTAAAATAATTAACTGGCCTAATGAAAATGTCCCGAAATTTTACCAACTGGATTGGATTGGATCGTCCCCAGGCTCGCTGCAACCTAACTGTGCCATGAAAAATATGCAATAGCTTAAACTTGACCAACTATGCAATTTACGTTCAAAAGATGCGACTATGACGCCTAATGACTTCGCATTTAATCATGACTCCGAGCCAACCTGAACCGACACCAAACCGACGTATAGTCATGATTAAAATACGCTGAAAAATCATAAAATAATGCTCCTAAAATGATAGGGTCGAAATCTAGGTGGAATGGAGGCCAAAACACGAAACGCTCTTTCGAGAGTCAATTTGGCACATCGCACCGTAAATTCTCGTACGACCTCGAAAATGATCCGAATGATGAACGGTCGAAAACATGACCTTCCCAACTCAATGAGGCACTGTCCAGTCCAAGGCCATGGGCTAAAATCCAACCAAGAACTCAAACGAGCCTTCTAAACGACACAGCAACTTGCTGTAAATTTCCAGTAGCTGCGCACCCGTGCGTCTTGTGTTGGTTTCGAGTCTGTCGGCCATTGGGGCGTGAACCACCGACCAGAGACTCTTACCAACATCCCAAGGAATGATTTGAACCATGGCTAAGGGCCCTAGGCCAGCCACAATCCGCATCACACCAAAACTCAACCGAAGGGTCCAACCGAGAGCAACGTGCATGCGTGTGTAGTGTTTATGCTATGATCGATGTCTCGTGTCGTTCCAATGGCCATTTGATTGACCATGGCACGATCTAGACATCTAGGAGCATGATATGAACCGTGGCTAAGGGCCATAGGCCAACCAAGATCCACACCAAGCAACCACAAACCGAAACCATATGCTGAACAAATGAAGAAGCCGAATGGGGAAAGGGGCTGTTTTGATGTTTTGATTAAAAACCGAGGGGCCATGGACCAAGCCACCAAAAGGGTGACTTATTCACGTCTTAGACTTGCTAGGAAAGTGATCTAACCATGGCTATAGGCCCTTGGGGCAGCCAAGATCAGATCCACACCCCTTGACACAAAACTGAAATTTCGAAACACAAATCTGCGCCTATGGGAACTTGCTGTCATTCTGAATTTCCAGCAAGCATGGGGCTGGTTTGAATGGACCAACATGGTCCTAATGCATCCTACTACATGTATATAAGCCGCCTTGGGAGCCTGGGGTCGAACCACAACCTGAAACCACCAAAACTAAAAGAAAACGTGAAGCTGCCATGAAGAGCCGAAATTCTGCATGTGTTGTTTCAAAATGTTTGGACATGGATCTCGATTTTTGCTTGAATAAACATGATCATGTACTGAAAAATAAATGATAATATGACTTGATTGAGGTTTAGAAAGAATCTAGACATGCCTGGTTGTCGTTTGAAATGAAAACGAAAAGAAGAGACGTGACGGCGCGGAGGAGACGGAGTGGCTTGCTTCTCTACCTTTCTTGGCTCTCGATTTCTTGCCTTACTCCCTAGCTATGGCTCACGACTTTTACCTCTGAAAAGGGGTCTTATTTTCGGTGGAGGTGGAGGGGGAGTGATGGTTATGAAGGTGAGGAGAAGGGTGCACAATAATAGGATCATATCAAGACCAAGTCTTCCCAAATTTGAATTTTGAATTATGGTTTGATATCAAATGAGTTGGTGGATGCTTCTAGGAGGTAGTGGCCGAATTCTCTCTTGATTCTAGACTAGGATATGTCCACTAATTAATTAATTAAGGGTGGTCATTAAATGGAAAGATTAACATGCTAATAGATGGCAAGGAAAGGGTCAAAAGTGAGTTGGCATAACATAGTTGACACACTAATGGGGTGGCCGAAATTTGCTAAAAAAAGAAGGGGAGATGTTGATTATCTAGTCAACTAATAATCCTTAGAAGCCTTACTAATCCTTTAATTAATTTAGTGAGCTAACCCCTTAATTAAATAACTTAAATGAGTTCATTTCTTAATCACCTCAAATAATTAAATTAAATCCTCAAACCTCTCTTACTAACTTAAATGAACTTGGTTGCTAGCTAAATTAACTTCTGGAAATATTTCTCGAATCTTAAATTCTATCTCAAAACTCCAACTCCGGTCCGGCCTCACTGAAATAACTGAAATGCTAAAAATCAAACTACTGAACTGAAATAATAAAATAATTAACTTCAAATAAATGCATTTAAAATAATCATGCAATGAAGTCAATTAAATTTTAAAAAAATCTAGAATTATGCATGGCTTATACGTCTACTGATTTACGGGTTCTACAGGCCGGACTGGAGTTGGAGCTTTGAGATAGAACTTAAGATTTAGAAAACATTTCCGGAATTTATTGTAGCTAGCAAGTAAGTTCATTTAAGTTAAAAAGGAAGTTTGAGGATTTAATTTAATTACTTGAGGTGAGTAGGAAAATAAGCTCATTTGAGTTACTTAATTAAGGGATTAATTCAATAAATTAATTAAGGGATAGATAAGGCTATTAAGGTATTAATATTTAGTAACTAAACAATTTCTGCCCTTCATTTTATTGTATTTTCGGCCCCTTAATAGATTAAGCATTACCATGCCAACTCATCACCCTTTTGACCCATTCTTTTTGGTGTTAACATGCTAATCTTTCTTTTATGATTAGACCACCTTAATTAATTAATTATTGAGCATTATCCTAGTCTAGAAAGCTTAAGATTTCGGCCCCCACCTTCTAGAGCCATCCATCAACTCATTTGATATCAAACAACAATTCAAAATTCAAAATGAGGGAGACTTGGTCTTGAGTTGCCCCTCATATTTTGCACCCACTTCCCTCACTCCCCTAACCATCTTCCCCTCTCCCTAAGCTCGAAATTCAGAGTCATTTTAGAGGCAAAAATCGTGAGGTGCTAAGGGAAAACAAGAGAGAAAAATTCAGAATCAAGCTAAGTAGCAAAGCGCTCCACCTCCTCCGCGCCGGATCGTCTCTTCTTTTCGTTTTTCTTTCAAACGAAACCAGGCATGCATATATTCTTCCTTGACTCTTCAATCGAGTCATACTATCATATTTTTATGTTTCATGATCCCTCTTTCATGTAAAAACCGAAATACATCAGCATTTTCAGAAAAGAACAACATGCAGAATTTCGGCCCCTTTCTTTTCAAGCTTCACGGTTTTCTTTGATGTTGTGGTTTCAGGTATTGGTTCGGTTCCAGGCTCCCAAGGCAATATCTAGACATGTTCTAGGATGGATTAGGATCACTTTAGTCCATTGTTTCAGCCCCAATGCTTGCTGGAAATTCGAAAATGACAGCAACTCCATTTGTGTCCATTTGTGTTCGAAAATCTGATGTTGCGGTCAGAAGGGAATAGATCGGATCTTGGCTGCCCTAGGGGCCTATAGCCATGATTAGATCACTTCCCTAGCATGTCTAAGACGTGACTAAGTTGCCCTTTTGGTGGCTTGGTCCATGGTTAATCGGTTTTTAAATCAAACGCAAGAACAGCCCCTCCCCTTCTCGGCCCCTTTGATTTTGACAGCATGTGTTGGTTCGAGTATGGTGGAATGGTGTGGATCTTGGTTGGCCTAAAGCCCTTAGCCACAGTTCACACCATGCCCCAAGATGTCTAGATCGTGCCATGGTCAATCAAATGGCCACTGGAACGAGACGAGACAACAAGCGGAGCACAACACCCCTCACGCGCGCAAAGGTGCTCTCGGGTGAATCTTTTCGGTTAGTTGCTGGAATGGTGAGGATTGTGGCTGGCCTAGGGCCCCTAGCCATGGTTCAAATCATTCCTTGGGATGTTGGTAAGAGGTTTTGGTCGGTGGTTCAAGCCCCAATGGCCATTAGCCTCGCAAAACGACCCAAGCAAACCAAGCCCGGTTGCTGTATTTTTGGGACAGCAACTTGCTGTGTCGGTTCGGGGGTTCGTTCAAGTTTTCGGTCGGCTTTTAGCCTATGGCCTTGGACTGGACAGTGCCTCATTGAGTTAGGAAGGTCATGTTTTCGACCGTTTGTAATTCGGTTCATTTTTGAGGTCGTACGAGAATTTACGGTGCGATGTGCCAAATTGACTCTCGAAAAAGCGTTTCTTGTTTTGGCCTCCATTCACCTAGATTTCGGCCCTCACCATTTTAGGAGCATTATTTTATCATTTTAGGCGTATTTTAATCATGACTACATGACGGTTCAGTGTTGGTTCGGGTTGGTTCGGAGTCATGATTAAATACGAAGTCGGTAGGCGTAATTGTCACATTTTAGAATGTTATTGCATAGTTTGGTCCCATAAATCTATTGCATATTTTTCATGACATATTTAGGTTGCAGCGAGCCTGGGAGCGATCCAAGCCAAGCAGTAAATTATTACAGGATATTTAATTGTGTCATTTAATTATATTACGTGCATAAATATATAAAATGTTCATTTTTGAGATTATGCGATATTTCTTGTGGCCATTTCACTATCATGGGATTATTGCTAAATCCGGTCGCCAGTTACCGGTCAGTTGAGTTTGTTTCACCCAGTATACTGTGGCTACAGTCTGATCAGACGTTTACTATTTTATCCGGTCGCCAGTAACCAGTCATGGGAGCATTTTATTATCCGGTCGCCAGTTACCGGTCAGTTTCAGTGCAGGGGCCACTTGCGTATACCATAATCTCAACAGGAAAATTATTACAGGCTATTTCAGTACTGGGCTCCAAGGAGCAAACATTTTTACCATGATATTTTCAGTTCAGTTATGCACGTATTATAATTAATCATGACACGACCCTTTTACGATATGCCTCATGACACGACATTTTTATTCCATGAAATTTTACTATAGTATTTACTCGTTATTTACGATATATGCATGTTGAGTCTTTAGACTCACTAGACTTGATTGTTGTAGGTTCTGATGATGCCGGGGCCGAGGGCGGGGACCAGTGAGCAGGTTCGAGTCGGCAGTAGTAGTACTCAAGGACCTCAATTCAGCATTTATTTTTAATTGATGGCTCAAACGTTTTAATTATTGTTGGAAAAAGTTTTTACTGTTATTTCAAAAATGTTAATTCTTCCTCTGCCACATTGAACATCAAACTTTATTTATAAGTTCATTTATGAAGGAGGCAATTTTAATTATTTAAAAAGAAAAATTTTAAATTTTCCGCAAATTTCCAAGTAAGGATTTTAGGCCTTTACACAGCATGCATATATCGTGAATAACAAGTAAATATATCATAAAATTTCGCGTAACGTAAAAATATCGTATCGTAAAGCGTAAGGGGGAAATCATGTATGTCATGAGTAATTATAAATACGTGTGTATCTGAAAATTATACGTAAAATCTTGCTCGATAGAGCTCTGTCATAACATATCATATCGTAATTTTCTGTAGAGATAATGTTTCTACGCAAGTGGCCCATAACATAACATAACATAACATGCACGTCTGATCAGACTAAACCACAGTATACTGGGCGGTAGAGATCATCACAGCACTTGGACTGGATATCCGTACCCATAAATAATCGTAAACCGGTCGTAGGTCACCGGGTGAAGCAATCCCATAAGCGTAAGGTAGCTACAAGACATATCACATATATCTCAAAAATAACATTTTTATATTATATGCACGTAATATAATTATAACCATGTTGTTACCAAATGAGTTGGATCGTTCCCAAGCTCGCTGCGACCTAATTCTAACATGAGAACATGCAAATAAACTTAACTTTACCAATACTTCATAATCGAACTAAAAACGAGACAATTACGCCCAACAAAACTTAGTGTTCAACCATGGCTTCGTACCAACCCGAACCAACATTGAACCATCGTTTAGACATGATTAAAATACTCCTAAAATACTGAAAAACATAACCATAGGGCTGTAATACACGAAAATAGTGAATGGAGGCCAAAATCGTGAAACGCTATTTCGAGAGTCACTTTGGCACATTGCACCGTAAATTCTTATACGACTTCTAAACTTAACCAAATCACGAACGGCCAAAAACATGACCTTCCTCACTCATTGAGGTACTGTCCAGTCTAAGGTCATAGGCTAAAATCCCACCAAGAACTCAAACAAGACCTCTGAACCGAAGGCAAAGTTGCTATCCAAAGCACGGTGGCAGCAGCTACGCTTCCTTGCGTGGTTTGTGAAACCAATGGCCATTGGGGCTTGAACCACCGACCAAAGTCTCTTACCAACATCCTAAGGAGTGGCTTGAACCGTGGCTAAGGGCAATAGGCCAACCACAATCCACCCAAACACCTAGGACAACACAAAGCTCAAACCGAGAACACAAAGAAAAATTATGTACCATGCGATTGTTTGGATCGCTTGCTGTCATGTGTCGTTCCAGTGGTCATGTGATCGACCATGGCTCGATCTAAACATGATGAAGTGTTGTATGAACCAAGGTTAAGGGCTAAAAGCCAACCAAGATCCATCCCAAAACCTCAAGAGCCGAAACTCACTCACAAAAAAAATCAAAAAATGAAACCGAGGGACATGTGTTTGTTTTGTTTTAAAATCGATGGGACCATGAACCAAGCCTTGAAAGGCCATCTTGGTCACGTCCTAGACATGCTAAGATAAGGTCCTAACCATGGTTACAGGTCCAAAAGCCAACCAAGATTCGAACCTCCTTGAACAATAAAACCAGAAATTTCGAGACTCAACTTGCAACTATGGTGGAGTTGCTGTCAAGTCTTGAATCCAGCGAGTTGGGGGCTTGAACTATTGGACCAACATGATCTTGACACACCCTAGTACGTGCCTAGATGCAGCCTTGAGCACTTGGAACCGAGCCAATCCCTGAAATCACAAAAACATACCAACCGTGAAGCACAAGGAAGGGCCGAAAAATGCTGTGCAGTTTTGTTTGAAAGTTGCTGTCATGCTGTCAAAGATTTCGGTTTTTGCTATTAAAATCATGAACATGTGATGTTTTAAAATATTTATATGACTTGATTGAAGAGCAAAGAAACCATATATACATGCCTGGAAATTTATTTTGAATAAAACAAATGCTACGACGAACACGGCGCGGCGAAGACGGAGTTTTCTTTTCTTACTTTTCTCTCTTGTGCTTCTAACGATTTTTGCTACTGATTTACTCTGATATTTTTCGAATGGAGGGTGGAGAGGATGGTTAGGAAATGAATGGGGAAGTCTACTAATTAAATGGGGATTGAATGACAACTATAAAATCTTTCTATCCTAGTTGTTTGGGAGATAGGAAATAATACGATATTATGGGATTTGAGGGAGATTTAGGGGAGTGATGGCCGATTGTTTTCTTATCAAAAGCAAGGAAAAATATTGCTTAAATCATTAATTATTGGTGATTAAAATGAATGAATTATCATACCAAGAAAAGATAAGGAAAAGAATAAAAAATAGAGAGTTGTCAAATATGATTAAATCCTTTAGGGTGGCCGAAATCTTGCTAGATAATGGAGTAAAAATATTGCTTAATTATTGAATTTTATCTCCTTAAAGTTTTAAACACTAATTATGTATTTTAGTAAAATAATAAATTAATTTAGGATAGTAATTTTCTTGCATGCATGGCTAATTCTTTAAAATAAATTACTATCATGTTAAGTTACAATTTCTTAAATAAAATAGGCCTAGATTAATTTATCCCAATTGGTTACACATTTTAATTTTAAGCTTTTAATTAATTATTGGACATAAAAGAACTTATTTACTACTTACTCCAATTAATTAAATAAATCCTTAAACATCCTTTTACATTAAAATAAATTATTCTTTATCTTATTTAAATTCTAGGAATATTTTCTTATGATTAAATTTTATCTCAATACTCCAACTCCAGTCCGGCCTCGCTTATTTAACTGAAAAGATAAAACTAAACCTCTGCGTAAAATAAATAATCATAACTCAACAAATTTAAAAAGAATGAATTTAAACCCTCATGCATAAAAATTATTTTAATTTAAATAATAGTAATTATGCATGGCTTATACGTAGTCTGATTTAACGGGTTCTACATTTTCGTTAATTAGGTCGAAGATTTGGCTCACAAAATAAAAAAAAATTATAATCTGATTAGAAAAAATACAAAAACACTGTTGAAATATTCAGAGTAGTCTCAATATGTGGATGATGAGTGTGTGTCCCATTTTGTATATTTTCCGATCTTTTCCTTTTTTTATAATCTTCCAAACTAATCCTTCCAACTGTCGCCCCACTTTTGTTACTTTCTTAACTATTAGATCAAACTCTTATCCCGGTTTTACTCCATGGGGCGTGAAGTCTACTTGGGCTCATATTAAATTTAGGTACAACGATAACTAATAAATCACACACTATGACTCGGTTCGGTCGACCCTACCCCTGTGGGCACTGCCTGCAGGGGTCGATCCAACGGCTCAGATTTTTTCGAGCCAATTTTTTTTTTTTTTTTTTTACAGAGAGGTGGGCCCAGATCACTCATGTGGAGTGATCCGGGCCGTTCATTGCCCGTGCAGGCAGTGCCTGCACGGGTAGGTTGAAACAAACCCTATGACTCCATTATTATGAAGTGCAATTTTTAAAATCCCACTATAAAATTAAGACTCCGATTGGCTAAGTTTTTATAAAATGTTTTTATAAAAGTATTTTTACAAATTTTTTATAGAATGTTTTTAAAAGTTATTTTAAGAAAAATAAGCGTTTGGACAATTATTTTATAAAATTGTTTTTATAGTTAAAATAGTATTTGCACAACTATTTTAGAAAAATAATTTTTAATTTAAAATTAAATAAGAATTGTTGGATTAGTATTTTACACAAACCTTTAATTTTTTTTATTAATGCACTACTAAATGTATAAATTTAAAACATATAAAATCTTATTTAAAATGTTGAAAGAAAAATGACAATATATATTATAATAAAATTTAAATGTATAAACTAATTGTCATTTAAAATATTGAAAGCAAAAGGATATTAATTTACAATTATAAAACTTCAAACATACAAATATCATTTAAGATGTTTCAAGCAAAATGACAATTTATATTTGGAAATTTTAAAACATCAGCAAAAGGACAATTTTTAATAATAAAATTTTTAAAGAATTGATCTTGATTCATTTCACATTTGAGTTGCTATAGTAATTCGACGATTATTCTATCGGAAGATGATACCATCTGAGGTATCAATTTCTTTGTCCAAACCGTTTTGATTGTAATCATTGTCTTCATTTCACCTCTAACTTCTCATTTTAAAACTTATATATAATATCCGCTGCTAATTGAACTTTATTAATAAAATTATGTAACACACAAGAAGAAATTACGAAGTATATTTGCTTCTTTAAACTATAATTATTCATTGGTCCCTTAAGGAAGACCAAAGGAAGGACGTTTCAAACATCCAAAACTTCTTTCAATCACATTTCGTAAAGAAGAATGAATGTGATTAGAATATTCTTCTAGAGTTCTTGGAGCACGATCTCGACCTATAAAGTCTTGCATGTGCTAGCGAACACCACGAAATGGAGCTATAAATCCCGACATATTTTTGTATGCCTGGTCAACAACATAGTATTTATCTAAAAGAGGCACAGGAAAACTCACATGGACGACTTAATGAACTTTGTAAGATTTTGGAATCGTGTGCGCTGACCTCCCATATCTCATAAACATAAATCTCATATCATGCCATCATCAATATCATCTTTTTGAGTGCAGAACACCGAATTCAATTAAGATATAAAAAGTTATGGAGCAGGGAGAATATCCAATATCAAACACATCAATTTAGTTAAATAATTACATGAAGAAGGCCAGAAAAGAGCTCACTGGATCACCAGAATTAGGGGTGAAGAGGATGATAAGCTCAGTGCAAAAACAAGACTGGTTCAGTGGTTAAGTCGATAATAACAAAAAACATCAATCATAAGATAAACATTAGATGTAAATAACATCATTTAAGCCAAGTTCAGGAACCAGCTTCAATGCTACCTACAGATTTAATGCTTTCCATTGATCAAAACACAAAATTTGCTGATTGAAGTCAGTGATACAAGATCTCAAGGTAAACAGACAGATCAAATATCATCCACGGATATCTGACTAAGAATGTTAGTTCATAGTCAAAATCAACACATAAAATAATGCAAAACTCAGCCCAAAACAGCCCATTGGAAAATAACTTGGATTCATATCCCCCTACCTAAATCAATGATACACTGCACCTAGTTTCTCCAAAAGTAATAAATTAAAATGCACGAACCCATGAAATACAGTAAACAATACTCCTCAAAAAGCATACAGTAATCCCTGTTGATAAGTAAAAATATGGATGGCGGGAAGGAATCACGTGAGTGATAAGGTCAAAGGGTAGCTAGCATCCCATCAAACAATATGACTGAGTAGGGATACTAGTAGGAGTACATCCAGCAAGATTATTGAGAAAAATTTGAAACTCGATGTATATTTTTTGCCCAACCATATTATATTGCTACCCCGACACATTACACCGCGTATTTTAGGAGACGCAAGTCAAATAATTGAAAATCAACTAAATAACATGGTGAGGGGTGGTGATCCAAACATAGACTTATTTCAACTGTCATGATCTTCTCAATGCATCCAAAAAAATGTCCTTTCAGTAAGGTTTTAACTACCGTGCCTTAGAATCAACTGTTCTAATATAAAATGGGTTTCTTTCTCCATTACATCAATATTTAAAAAGAAATGAAGCCCAGAGGAAAAAAATATTTCAAAACCACGAGAATGAAGTAAAAAAAATTATGGGCAATTGACGCTAAACATGAAGACATCCTTGTAACCAAGTTTATTATGTGAAAATTTATTTTTGTTAGTTGAATGAGTATATATCAATTACTAGAGCCTTTAAACATAGCTGCATTTAGCTTATAGCTCATATTTTAGGAGAAAATCATCCAAGAACTCACAATTAATATCATATTTCATTTCATCAGAAATATCAAGTAACAAACAACTTATTCATTTTTCTAAGATATTGTACAGATAAAGAAACCAAAAAACTGTTCAAATATAGGATTCATTTCCACTGCATGTGGAAATTTCAGCCAACAAAATACTGGATAGCTTAAGAGGATCTTACACTTCTAGTGCATCGTTCCCAAGCAAAACAGCAAGATAACCCTATAAGTTTCCGTTGGCCAGGACCAGACAAAGAAAATCTCATAAACAGAAATTTGAGTTATTTGATCAAAATCGAACGGCACCTTGTAGTTCCTCCG
Organism: Primulina tabacum; assembly: GCF_025594145.1. Lineage (NCBI taxonomy): Eukaryota > Viridiplantae > Streptophyta > Magnoliopsida > Lamiales > Gesneriaceae > Primulina > Primulina tabacum. The sequence goes on from NC_134556.1 coordinate 20,449,070, forward strand.
AAAAATCATAGAAATTTGAGCAGAAGAAACAAAATGCACCTTTGATAGAATGGGCGACGGCGGGTTGGGAGGTGGAGGATCGAGAAAAACACCTAGGGTTTCTTAAACGAGATGTGAGAGAATATTTTGAGATAGAATGACCCATTCACAAACTGAACCGGACCATTTACAAACTGAACCGGTTTATGACCCGCTTTTGACCCGTGTTTAAAAAAACATAAAAAAATCTCTCCCATTCTCTAAAAACCATAATTTAGAAAAACCTGTTTTTAAAAAACCACTTTCGTAAACCTTTTATCGAAATTTTGTCCAAACATATTTTAAAAACTTTTACGTTTTTTAAGTTCTTATCCAAACAGAAGGTAGAAGTCTTTTAAAACCTGGTGCCTTTTTTACAAAGGATTTTGTCTCATTTTAAACACAATATTTTAAAATATCATTAATTTTTATAAAATGTTTATATATATTTTTGGATTTTCTAGAGATGCTATATACTATTAGTTCAATTAAGACCACGATGGTGACAACAAATATTTTCGTGGCTTTTAAATACAGATTTTTTTCCAGAAAGACGTGAGGAATAATTATATATTTCATGCAGCTCAGTAAAAATAAATAAATTGAACGCACGAATCTTCTCTCTCAGATCTTTTGTCCCACGTCATTTGGTTTGGTTTATATGAAAGTTGTTCACTCATTGTGGGTTGGTTCCTCCATTCTTCAACGATAGATAGTTGAACGGAAGCCGATAGCCGCGAATTACTAAATTCCAAGAAAACAGATGGCCGGAGTAAATAACTGAATTTCAACCTCAATGACATCGTTGGAAAAGAGAGCAACCTGGGAGGATTCAACAGAGGAAATCAATTTCCGAATCAAAAAATATGGAGGGATAATCTTCCATTTCCCTCCAACCTCGACCCAACGTAAAAAGGCTAAAAGTCCTCTCAATACGTGCTGGTTTAGCAGCCATATTCCAGACAATGAAGCAAAAGACCTTCCTTTTGTACACGTTTCTGAGGCAATTTCTTTAGGTACATTTTTTATGCGAGACGGCTTATCATGTACACATCGTTGGTAAATATCACCACCTCAACGATATATTTGTTATTATCTCAATTCATGACTCAGCAGTTTATGCTAAAACATTACAATCTTAAATTCATCAATCAACACGACATCCTAATACAGTTCATAAGGTTCAACCTTAAAACTAAAGAAATCAACTTGACACAGGCAATCGGACATAAAACAGCTACTATTGGAATAAAATTCTCTATTTACCCATGAAGATGATGCAAGAACCTCATCGGTTGATCGGCTCATCCTCTCCGTCACAAACATCCTTGCACAAACTAAAGACAACCGAAAAAAGGCAAAAAGGAAAAAATAAAAGGGGGGGAAGAGAGAGATGAGAAGTGAAAAGCAAAACTATGAGGGCACAAAAATATGATTAAACTGAAGCACCATGCCCTGGTTGGAGAGAAAAAAAAAAAGGAGAATAGTTACGTACTCATGCAAAGGTGAATGAACAAAAGCAATTGGATCTTTTAATATTTATTAAGAAAAAAGATTACTCCAACAAACAACACAGTAACATCTGCAACTACTAGGAAATTATTGGTTTCAAAATTTTATAACACTCCCCAAATGAAATATTAAAATTGGTATATTTGAACTTTTGGATTGGATTTTTTCCGATTATACTGGGAACTATATGGTATTATGGTTTCACAATTTGCCATGCCAATCTAATCTGATAGTTGAACTATGTATGACTCAGTGAGCCAGAACTTCATCCGAATATGCACACTTATGCATCAAATAAAATTCCCACCATCTAGAAAAGATTACATAGCTTGAAATGAACCAATTAGTGTACCTTGAACACGACAATCTGCAAGTGCTCGGGACGTTACATTTGTCGAGAGAGGTAGTTACACTGGACAATGAACTTTGTGTCTCTTTACAAAATGAATATTTCGAACAAATGGATTAGAATGTAAAGACTAAATGGGGATAATTAAGTAATACACATTCAACAGAGAGAGAATCCATAAACATATTGAGTTATGAGCAGAACAAGAAAAAATGAGAGAGGATGTCAACTCTAAATATCTTTGTTTTCCAATCCTAAATATAAACAGTGTTTAAACGAAAGAAATACCTGTTAAAAAAGATTAAATGACTGAACAAGAAATTAATCAACCCACCCCGCAACATCTGACTTGATATCAGCCTTAAAGAGTACCTTGACCAAACAATTTTCAAGAGGAAGAGGAAGAGGAAGAAAAGAAAAAGGTTGTGGTGTGGAAAGAAAGAAAAAAAATGGAAAGAGAGGAAAATGGGAGAGAGAGAGAGAGAGAGAGAGAGAGAGAGAGAGACATAAAGATGAGGAAAAATAAGTACAATTATCAACCAAACATTATCATTTAAATATATCCTAATGCAACAATTGTATCTAATACTCCCAAATCATGGAACATACCACAGGCGCAACAATGAATACTGTGTTACATTGGCAAATGCACTTGTTGCATACCTTTTAGTTACAATTAGAGAAATTCAGCAGATTCAAATCGACGGATTGAGCAACAAGAAGCAGCAGTCCAAATACCTGCATCTTCATGTAATGTAACAGGCCCACCAACCAATAAATTTATGTTAAAATGCAAGATTTATGATAGCCATATCAGACAAACAATGGTTGGATCACAAATCAATCAGCTGTTCAGCAAGGAAAAAACACGAGACCGCGTTTCTGACTACGGGATCAACTCATAAAATTCATATCAGACAAACAATGGTTGGATCACAAATCAATCAGCTGTTCAGCAAGGAAAAAACACGAGACCGCGTTTCTGACTACGGGATCAACTCATAAAATTGAACATATTGTTTTGCTAGGATATTCATCAAATTCCAATTTAAGATTTCCAAAGGCAGCAATTATTGCATAAAAACACAAAATTCATTAAATGGATATAAAAAGAAACGATGATATAAGTTTGATGTTTGGTGGTGGATGGAATTTTACAAGAAGGTAAAGGAATCGCACTTTTCCAACATCAATTCTTAAATATACTAGCACAACAATTAAGAATCAACTACCTACTAATGGAGCGGTTATAGTCCAGCATACATCAATTTAAGTAGTTTGGAAAATACATTTCATGTTTGGATCAGCGAAAACTTCTTGAAGCATTTTAAAAAAAGCAAGTCTCCAGACTGTGGCTTTAATCTATTCAACCTCAGACCTGCAAAAGAAACAAAGAGCACATTCATCACTGAAAGAGAAAAACCACCTAATTGTATTGACCATCAAATAAGAAGGCCTAAGGTCTTAAAGAGCCTTTCTCCCAATTGATCAAATGTCAAATATCAACCCATACACCTCTTGAAAGCAGTCAATCTTGCCTAATGTTCCTCAATGTGACTTTGTTGATGATCACTTCTTTTATCATCACCCACGACTCTTTCAAAAATATTATGCAACACTACATGACTTCCAACTTTGTCATCCTCAGTATACATGGATTCATCCAACCTGTCAACAGAGACATTACCATGTGTGATTGATCTTTCATTCTTATTTTTAACAACTTCAGCTTCATGTTCGATAGGATCAGTATCACTTAATTTATGATTGTTTTCTTCTGAGACAGATGGCGAGTGCTTTCTATGTTTGGATTTGTGATCATCTGAACGCTTACTGCCTTTATGTTGCTTTCCTTTAGTAGATCTTGATCTGGACCGCATTCTATCATGGTGTTTTGATTTCTCTTCTCTGACCCCTTCCATTTTTTCAGTTGGTCGATGCTTATCTTCCTGGGAACTGGACCTCAAGCTCCCTCTGCGTTTTGATCTGCTATCATCCGAAACTTTCGGAGAAGATCTGCGTCCATGATTTCGACCATCTACTGAGGCTGATCTGGAGCGTCTTCGACTCCAATATTTAGTCTTTTCTGCTCTTCTGCCATCTTTTTTATCACTAGATTGATGCTTTACTTCAAGAGACCCTGACCTAGAACGCCTTCTCTGTTTTGATTTACTTTCATCATCCCCTGAAGATTGAGACCTGATCCTACGATGCTGAGGAGATCTTGAATAACGGGATGATTTTGTTGTTCTCTCTTTTGGACTAATTCGGCACCCCTTTGGTGAACTTGAATCTTCTCGATGAGACCTCCTAGTTCGAAGGCTCACACTTCTGCTCCTGTTTCTCCTTGAAACAGGTGAACGGCTATCACGAAACCTATCTGAGCCCCTTCTTCTACTTCTATCAGTGCGATCCCTACTATCCCTGTAATATCTTCGTTCTTTTTCATCGCTCACGTAATGGCGAAATCTCCTAGATGATCTGGATCTGTAACCAAGAGCTCGGCGAGTTGGAGGCGAGAATGAGCGAGACCTCCTCCTCGACCGGTAATTAACAGGAGATGCTGACTTGGACCTTGATCTTGATTTGGTTCGAGTAGCAGAAGGTTCCCTGAAATACAACAAGAATCAGATGTACAGCTGACTTTCAAGAAACCAGTTCACCATGAAATTTTTTGAACTCAAGAGAAAAGACGACAGCTCTTAAGCTGGAGAAGTGGCAAGTCAAGTGTCTGACACAGATGTCAGTAAGCAAAGCAACTAAAAAATTAAATGTTTTTTTTCTCCTTGAGAAACAAAGAAAAACTGGATGATATATTATACACAGAGCATATCTAATTTATCTACAGACTGCTAATTTCTATTTTTTAAGGAAAAAAATCAACATATAAGATAAATGAATCCCACTTCAGGGAAAAGACATGCAGTTAATAAAATGCGGTAAAGATCATACGATTACCAAAAATAACTCATATTTACTGCACTAGTAAAAGAAACAAAAAGAAGCCTTAAACATTTTAAAAAGACAAAAATTAGTTATTTCTTATCAGTAGTATTATAGGATGCAGCTCAAAGATCAATTTAAAACCAGCAGCATGAGAGCAACACGCCATAAGAACAACTGGAGGTAGTTCCTGAATTTAATCGGTATGCTAAAGATTTAGTGTGTGTAATGCCATTTGATACCTGTACTCAACAGACTTCAACCAATTTTTTTAAAAAGTTAAAACTAAGTGCATGGTTCTAAAATTCGCTAGGCGCTAGTCGGGCTAGGCCGCTTAGTCCCCGCCTAAGCGGCCTATAATGGTTCTTAAACTAAATTTCAGCCCAAACTTTGTTAAAATCCAATTGACACCTGGTTCATTCCTCCTGCTTACATCAGAATAATAGGCAATGCAAAAGAAATCAAAATAAAGAAAAAATTTAACTTTTGGGTCTAGTTCGATTTTCTTATGCGTGAAAAAGTAAATAGACAAAGAAGAGGGCAAGCGCAAGCCAACATATCGTGGTTTTAATTGGGCTTTCAATCTCAAAAAATTAAAAGCACGAGCCTATAATTATTTCTCATGTCATGTTCCAGTTTAATTCGGCTTTCAAAAATTAAAAACTCAAAAAAAATTTCCCAAAAAAACTTTAAACGCCTAGACCCGCCTTGAACCACCTAGACCCGCCTAGGCCCACCTAAGAGCGCCTAGGAGCCCTTGCCGCATAGGCTGGCTGCCTAGAACATTTTCGGTGCGGTCAAGCGGCGCCTAGGCGGCCGCCTAGCCCGAGTTTTAGAACACTGACTAAGTGTAATGTATTCAAATCATTGTAATAATGGGAGGAAACCAACCAACCGCTTTTCAAATGTAATAAAAACAGAGGAAACATATTCCAGGTCAATGTTATTAGAATGTGAAAAATACAGTATATACTACTGCATTAACTCTCACAATAAATGTAGAGGTGATTTCAAGAATATTTCAGATCCCCATTTCCGTTCATACCCATTTTTATTTCACAAATAAAATTGCATCTCAAGAACTTCGCCAACCAAGGAACATCCAACTTTATTGATAGAAAACCTTCCTGACGGTAACCAACTGAAGGCATCCGAAAACAGAAGCAGCATACCTTGATTTTTTATCAGAATCCTTTTCTTCAGTAATCAGCCCATCTGCCTGCATCTTCTTAGTTATTTCTGCAGCTCTGGCAGCAGCTAAGTCAGTTGCAGACTTCATGGTTGCTGCTCTGTTAGCTGCCTGTTGTGCTGTAAGTGCTTGCTGCATCAAGAGAGCCTGTTGAAATTGCATTTGTTGCATTGCAACAGCTTGCTGCATCACCAAAGGCAGAGAGGATGAAGCCATTGAAGAATTCAAACCAGGCTTCGGCGGAAGTGATTTGGCCATTTCAACATTCAAAGGACGACCCCCAACTTCCATATTATTCAATGCCAAAGCAGCTGTAGCTTCTTCAGGTTTTGAGTATTCAATGTAAGCGAAATGTTTTGAATCAGTGATAGTGCATTCAACAACTGTGCCACCAAAGCCAAAGAGCTGTTTTAACTGATCCCCAGTCAGAAGCGGGCTGAGATTGCTAACTTGCAGAGTCTTTTTAAGGGAATCAGCCTTTCCTTCTTTATCAGCTGATCCTGACAGATTAACGGAATTGATAAGAACAGATAATCAAATTTCTTCAGAATCAATACTGACATGACAAGTTAACAAATCAAACGACCAAAAATATCGACTTCAGAGAAAAACTGAAGCTGTAAAAAAAGAGTACTCAACAGATAGCATTAACAAAAAACATTAAAAAAAAATCGAGCAAGTCTTCAATTTTAGGTTATTTAAAAAATAATTAATAACTGACAAGACTGTAAAGGTTGAACTTGGGAAGTGAAATTCAAACCAGAGGAGTCATTTGAGGAATTAGCCTGGGCCTGCGCAGCATGGGCTTGAAGTGCCTGGGCAGCAACAATTGCCTGAGCAGCAGCCATTGCAGCAGCAGAAGGTGCCATTGGCACTTGACTGTGAGTTCCCATGGTAGTGGTTGCAGCTAGTGCAGTCATCAGCAGATTGTGAGGAGGGTGACTAGACTTGCAATCAGTTTTTGCACACCGCCCACTAAGATATTCTCGACAAATTTCGCCAAGAGATTGCCCAATTCCGGGTAAAATTGCTCCACCAGAGGCCCCAGAAACAACACCTGGAATCATACCAAGCAACCCAGGAAATGAGCCAGATACAGAACCAGAATAATTTGGCATATTGGGCATGGTCTGGTTAACTAAATTTGGAAATGAAGCGGCTGGAGCCATCCCAAGAAGCCCACCAGTGGACGTCCCTGGATAAAAGAAATGAGATGTTCAAATTTGTACCAAGTAGTTATTGATAAAATTTCTCCCTAGCCGCCAAAAAGTGCACAGAAGGAATTTAGGACAACGAAAAAATTAATTTCCCTCCAGAAAGGTTGCTCAATTATTCAGAAATAGTAAAATTTGATTGATTTAAAGTATATATGATCCGTAATTGGAACTCAAATGAATGAAATGGCATATACTAAATCCAACGAAGAACTGGCCAACTAATCCTTGATATATTTTCTAGTATATATTCAAGACAAATGAGTACATCATACAATAAAATAGAGTTCGAAATGAACATCGGTAAAGACCTTATCTAACCAATAAACAAGGAAGCCATAAATTATAGTTATCAATGAACTACTTAGAAATTAGAATTATGTGACTTAGAAGTACATGAAGCACAAAATTTCCCATACAAAGCTTGTCAATGCTTATCTGGTGGTAGACATAATCAACCCAACAAATATGAAAAACACAACAGAGTATGCCGCCCTAAGAAATATCAAAGGCAAATCAGAACCAAAAAACAAGATGTTAATAAACTCATAATAGTTGTTTCAGCAACAAAAATTATTCAAGGTTGATAAAAAATGAAGAACACAAATCATGATTCGTTTATAAGCACAAAACAATGAAGCCAATTGAAACACATCAAGCAGCAGGTCCAAGGGTAGAACTGGAATTTTTTCACTAAAGAGTTACCAGCAGATAAAAAACTTATTTCTTTTCTATCTAAAACCTTGGCACAAATCGAAACTAGGATGCTCTCAAAAAGATATAATGGAAAAGCTAAAGAAATTTTTTGTTTTTTAACAGCTTGGGTATGGGAGCTGAATTTCCTTTTGCTTCACCCCGAAAACTGCTTTCCTTCTTTGAAAACATTTTTAAGTTAAAACAAATTGGAACTTCTTTTAAAAAAAGTAGCTTCTGGTTTGAATAGTTTTCAAAGATAGAACAAATTCACTACCGGAAATTTTAAAAGGCTTTTGACCATCAAAGCTCACACACAAGCTGTGTAATTCACTACCGGAAATTTCAAAAGGCTTTTGAACATCAAAACTCACACACAAGCTGTGTGCCTACTTGGGTCAATTGCCACACAACATAACATGTAAAATACAGAATATACAGCTTGCAGGCATTGGTATGTGATGCATGTACAAAAAAAAGACAAAATTATTCACACAGCCAAGTAGTCCTAACATTATAACACTTTCAAGAATCAGGAAGATTGGCATTTGACGTACAATTACACGTACCTTATAATCATTCCCAATAAATTCATAGTGTGTTTATCCCCACGTGAGATTCCTACATGTGCAATTTGCAACTAAAAGTCTTTTAGAAACTAACAGCATTACTCCACATTCAAATAAAAAGTATTACATGTCTTTCTGTATAATAATTTATCATATTTCCTGATCAAGAAGAAAAACAATGCCAGATTAAAACGTCAACACGATTATAAGTAATCATATATGGATGTGCACACATTTCCAGACAAAGTCAGCTATCATTGATAGCTCCAAATTTGAGACAAGGATTATATTTCGGCAATCGATCAGAACAATACTGCACGCTACATCTTTAAATACATGCATAAAAGTAGCATAATCAAATCCACCAAATAATGGATAAAGCTACTTATATTGACACTCCAGGAATTCACTTGGCTACTGAGAATATTCTTCTCCGGAAGGATTCCTAACTCTTGGAGGACCAATTTTACCACCGTATACAAAAATGTACACTTCAAAAAAGCAAAAAGAGAAGAGGAAAACACATACCAGTGCTAAAGAAAACAGGGAACGGACTTCCCATAATTGGCCTCCCATTGCACTCAACATTCACCATATAATTTCCTTTCTTAGGCACACCATATGTCACACTATAGGTCCCATCACCCACATCCTTAACCATCCCATTCTGGTCCGAACCCCCAACGCCCATCCCCGGCGCAATCCTCACCACCACGCTAGCCCCTCCCCGTGTCACATTCCTACCATCACCGTCTTTTGTAACGACAGAAAACGTCGACCCTACACACGCCGTCCCGCCCGCAATGCCCGCACCCTGCGCCATACACCTCGCAGGGTCCACGGGGCCCACAGGGCGTGTGTTATCCGATGATTTATCGTCATCGGAATCAGAATCGTCAGAGGATGGAACAGCGGAAGCTGCCTCAGGCTGTTGGGTCTGGGATTTGTTGAAGGTGGCTTCAAATGCAGCTTTGGCAGCGGCGGTCTTCTCGGCTTCACTTTTCCGCTTGGCTTCCTCAGCTTGCTTCATCCATATCGGCTGCTTGGTGACTGCCGTTGCCGCCAAAACAAGATTGTTGGAATTGTTGCTACGATCGGCCATTAAATGCGCAATCACGAATAAGCCAACCCTAGTTTCTCAGGTTATGTTGAATGAACTGGGAAGACTGTTCGGTTAGGGAAGGATTAGGACGAGTGATATTTCAATAAGCAGGGGGTAAAATGTAATTCTGAAAGAGAAGTTTAAGTAGATAAATATATATATATATATGTTAAAAGGGCCGCATAATAATATTGTTGATTTTGTAATTGATAATTAATGTATATATTTAATAATGTTTCAAAAATTGACATATTGAAACTTCGAATTCACGACAAAATATAATAAAAAAACATTGAATCGAGATAGTAAAAAGAGATATTTAATTCTTGAAATACTGATTAATATAAAGTTCATATATAGAATTTTTACAAAATATAAAAGGATTTAAAAAAGATATACCAAAGAAATTAAACAACAAATGATTTTACCAAAGTCTATTTCAGAAACATAAATTCATAAAAATCACTCACAAACGTCTTAAACGTCATTTCTCTGCAAAGTAGGCTAAAGGTTACAACACAAATTTATAATTTTCTGGTTAAACTCGAACATTGTATTTATCATCTCCTGATTCATCTCTCACTTTATGTTTTAACCAAAAACCTTATATTAATTCTTAGAATTCCAAAACTTAAATAATTCTTTTGTTATCTCATATTGATTCTAAGTTACAAACAAATATAGACCATATCATAGTAAAGCCATGATTTAGCAAAAATAAGTTACCCGGTCATACAAGCTAATCTAAGTAAATAAATAAAAAATAGATTAAAAAAACAAAAATTAAAAACAGTTTAAATGAAGAATATGATTTACCAGAAAATTTAGATTTTTTAAATAAATGGACTATCCCTAAGATAGAACCTAAAATGATTTATAAATTAGGAACTTTTGAAAAAACCAGTTTTAAACAAATAGTTAAAACTACGGAATCATATGTACTTTATCATAATGAAGAAATGGTCATTAGATTAATAAATGATAAAGAAATCTCACCTTATAAGAAAATTTATAAATTTATTCATATTGGATTAATTCAAATAGCTTTTAGACGTTTAGCTTTGGAAGGTTTACTAGAAAGTTTTATAGTAGCTTTAAGATATGGTAAAAATTTAAATTGGAAACAATCCTTAATGGGAATTATTCAATCTAGTCTAAGCACATGGTCCAGTCTATTTTGATGTTTATCCAAATTTATCTTTATCATTATCAGATATAAATATACTTGATCCTTTAACACTAAATATTAAAGCTCATAGCTATAATTATACTCCTAGTACAGAAGTCATATGTATTTGTTACCGAATATATTATAACCATTATTTACTTAAAATCCTATGTGTAAAAAGCTAAATAAAAAATTAAATGAAACTATTCTTGTTGAAACAAATTTCAATGGATCTAATTTTACTACAAGAAGATCTATTAAATGGGAAAAAATTGTTTTTCCAAACAACTGGTTAATTGAACAAGATGTTCCTAAAAATCCTATGTTAGAAAATATTATTTACCCAAGAATTTTGGTGTATGACAAAATCAAGACAACTCGATGTAACAGATATCAGTTCAACCGCCCAGCTTCGAAATCGGCCAAAGCTCAAGAAGTCTAAACCTCGTGAATTTCATGCCGCTGGCAAATTCAATCGTCTGGATAAAAAGAATTTTGGAACCGGATCATTAAAGAGAATTATTTATTGCTCAAAGACATTCTCTGACCGGCTCTACACATTCAAAGTATTACACCACCTCAAAGTCAACTTATCCTTTCACCAGTCCCAAGAAGGATATGCATTTATATCTCTATCCCAGAAAAGGATGATCAAGTATAGACTTCAAGTTCTGACGCTAAAAACAGTTACAAGAAAGGGAACTCCTCAAGAAAAGTGCTTCAGAACTATGCTGAGCAAAAGAAACATTAAATGCGTTTATTAAAGAACAATTAATGCTCATGAATTCGACATCAACACATCTGTTCAGAGGATCAGGTTAACGTTGTTTGTCCTTCCTAACCGTTAAGAAAATGGCTATATCAACAGAGAAGTGTGCTAGCAGAAAAACAACTCGATTCATAGCTGAAACATTATTGCTTGCTTGCATACTCTAAAGATCCCAGAGCGCTATCAAAAGTCTAGATACTTTATCGCTCAATCAGCACGCTTTGAACAGAAATACATTCGATCATCTAAGGATCATTTTCGTGCTACTCAAACCAAATTGTTTATTCATATCAATAACCTTTTGGTTTATTTGATTAAGTTTTGGTGTCTGGTGAACTAAGTGTTCTTAAAAATCCAGAAGTGTAAAGTGATCACTAAGAGTTCCAAAACAGGCGGTGTGATAAGTTCTGATTGGAGTGTGCTGTTGCAAGAAGATTTTAAAGCCAAAGTCTTTTAGTGGAATCCTTCTTAAAGAGTAAGAAGGGGTGACGTAAGAGTATTCATTCTCCGAACATCCATAAAAACCTTGTGTCATCTTACTTCTTGCAAGCACTTACTTTTCCAGTCTCTACTTATTGATTAAGCCCGTTAACGTGTTTAAGCTTTATTGGAGATTGTGAACCATTTTCCGCACTTAATAGTGGTTCACATTTCCTATAATTTGAGAAGAATTTTCAACCGCCTAAAAACGGTTGAAATCAACCTTTTACAGGAGAAAATTTGAAAGAGTTAATTCACTCCCCCCCTCTAAACTCTTTTCCGATCCTAACAAGTGGTATCTGAGCGGGATTTTCTCAAACACTGATATCTTTTGAGCACTTATGGCATATTTCAACAAAATTCCGATGTTTTCTAAAGAAGATTATGATGATTGAAAAATTCATATACATGCACATCTAGCAGCCCAAGATGACGATATGTGGTATATTATCACTGATGGACCGATGAAAATCTTGAAACTAAATACAGTTGCCGCCACAACCGAAGGTGCTCCTCAGATGGTAGAAAAGCACATATCCAAATGGATAGCTGAGGATAAAAAGAAGGCAAACCTGGACAACATTGCAAAAGATATCCTCTACAAGACTCTGGACAAAAATATGTTTGCCAAAATCAAGACGTGCACTACTGCTAAGGAAATATGGGAAAAACTCACTCAATTATGTGAAGGCAACGATCAAACAAAAGAAAACAAGTTGACTGTTGCTATCCAAAAGTTTGATAATGCAAAAATGAAGCCAGGAGAAACTCTGGCAGAATTTGACGAAAGGTTCAGCGGTATTATCATCGAACTCATTTCATTAGGAAAAGAATATTCTAACCGTGAAATTGCTTTAAAGGTTATGCGAGCTCATCCCAGAGTATGAGACGTAAAGACTATAACAATGCGGGAATCCAAAGATCTGAACAAGCTGGAACTTCATGACCTCTTTGCCGACCTTAAAGCGTATGAGTTCGAGCTTGGAATATGAACTGAAGAAGAACCATCCGTCTCTCAACAAAAGAAGGCATTGGCAGCTACCACAGTGACTCTTCCGGTCGAAGAGTCCACAAGTAAGAAATCGGCCGAGCAATTAAACAATGAAGCCATGTCTTTATTTGTTAAAAAATTTAGCAAATTCATGCGTAAGAATCAATCACAGATGAATAAACCTCACTTCAACAAGGACCATACTGATGATGGTCAATCTTGTTTTAAATGTGGAAAGAAATGACACTTTATTGCAGAATGAAACAGGCCAAGGAAAGATGAAAAGAAATCAAGTGACAGAAGACGGGTCGAAGACAAAAAAGATTCATCAAGAAGAAGAATCAACGAGTCTTAGTTGCAGAAGAAGATAAAGGAAAATGGGCTGAATCAGAGTCAGAAAAATCCATCTCTGAAGAATCTTCAAGTGAAAGCGAAGATGAGAAAGTAGAATGTCTCATGGCCAAAGAAGATCAAGAATCTACTGATGAGATGGTATTTGACTTTAACTCTGATGAATTTACACGAGAAGATCTTGTCACCGAACTACACGACATGGTAAATGAGTTTAAAGAGCTATCACAGCAGTTCAATGAAGCTAAAGCAGAAAAGCAAAACTTGGAAAACAAGTTGAACCTCTCTAGCTGCTCACAACAAAAAGAGGTTGACAGTTTAAGAGAAATGCTAAGTCTGCTAACAGCTGAGAATGATGACATGCGAAGATTGTTCCATGTCACGTTAAAAGAAAATAAACGGTTGATAAACATAGTCAACACTTGGAAAAAGTCCTCTGATTCTCTTAACAGGATGCATGAGATGAAGAAACCGGTCGGAGACAGAACCGGACTAGGTTATATCATTAATGAATGCAGCACCTCTGGACCACCAACTCAACCGCTACTAGAAAAAGACAGTTTAAAACCAATTAAATTTGTCAGATCTAGTATGGTATATGAACATGATAAGACTGAAGATCAAGGCACTCAGAATGTAAATCTTGAAAATAACAGAAGGCGATGTGGTTTAGGATACGTTGAAATTGAGAATGCTAAATCCAACCGATCGTAGCTAAGACGCAGACCAAATACAACCGCTCACAACGGTTCAGGTTGGGCCAGCAGAAAGTCAAGTTCAACCGGATATCATTCAAAAACTAAATCTAACCATTACTACAACAGCCGACCTGTTCAAAAGAGATATCGGTTGAGTGACAATGACAGATGGTCAAAACAACATACTGAAAAGCATACATCACCTGATTATGCACATCACAGCACTCACCTTAGGACACACCATGAAAAATCATTCAGGATAATTCAAGTGTGGATTTCTAAAGAACTAATAAACTCAGGACCCAAATAGAAAAAGGTATCAATCTCTTATTTCAATAATGTCAGGCATCAAAGAGAAAGGAGTTAAAGGAATCCATCTGGTTTCTGGATAGTGGCTGCTCTCGACACATGACTGGAAACAAAGATCTTTTATCAGAAGTAATCAACTACAGAGGTCCAACAATCACATTTGGTAATAATTCTAAAGGTAGAACTATGGGTAAAGGTAAGTGAAAGGGGTCGTTTTAAGGTGCCCGAATACGCAACGGAAGTTTCAAATAACCGAGCACCTCAACCACTATAGTATGTAGAAAATACATAAAAACACATATGACATTCATAGGGTGTTTTAGAAATTTTTACTTATCAATCACAAAGGATTGATGATGGCTCCAACTTAGTTGTCAAATAACTAAGCTCTTAAATGGATGACCCAATCTACAAGCTTTCCTTGCTCTTGGACTCCTTTCTTTAAAATTAGGTCCACCACTAACAAAGTAATACCACTCTAATTTTGCACTAGAAAAATTAAAGTATTTTTCATTGAGAAGAGTATGGTTTCCTCAACCATGGAAGAAAGAAAATTGAAGGAGAATATCATGAAGAAATTTCGGCCATGAGGTAGATGGAGGAGAGAAGGATGACTTTTCTTGGTGCTTGAAAAAGTGATAAAGTGCATGAGCATGCCATGCATTGTTTTATGAAAAAGTTGCCTCCAACCATTCACCTCCCTTGCATGCTTTTTACTTGGGATTGTAACGTAACAATTACAAGGCCCATGGACTTTTATTTAAATGTCTTAAACACATTTGAGACCATTTAACATTTACTTGATTTTACTCAAGCCCACTAGTTTAATAATTATTTTTAATTGGGCTCTACAAGGCCCAATGTTGTTTAATTAATTCAACACTTGAATTAATTTAATTATTTGGACTCTACTAGGCCCACTAGTGTTTAATTAATTCAACACTTGAATTAATTTAATTTAGCCCATAATAATATTTATGAAAATCACAATTTTCAAATACATTATTCACTTGACCAAATTTTAATTTAGGCACACTTCCACAAGTTAAAAGTTACATTCCCCTTATAGAATTCGTACTTCTAATTTTTCTTGTGCTTATAAACTCCTTTATAAGCCGTTCAACATATTGAACTATTTTAACTTCTCAACGGGATCTAGAAAGTTAGCACTTGTGTGGCTCTCAATAGTTTATTGATACAACTAACCGTGGGTTCACATCACAATGTGATTCGGGACTAAGCATGTCCTTATTTGAGAATAACCCAGTTGCTCCATTCTTACTTATCAATTCCTTGATAATAAGAACGTCAGAACTCAAGTCTGATAATACCCGACCAATCATGTTAAATGCCTAGAAGCATCGCTTACATGATTCCCTAGGTATCAAGTGATAGTGCCTGTAAGAACCAATCTATTATGGTTAGCGTATAGTACGGTCCCTTCATCTCATATATCCCGACCGATTGACAACTATTGGTATATCGAGAACTGTCAAAGAATCGATACTATGTGTCATTTCGTAGTTGCATTGATGGTGTAATCTATGAAACCCCTTTCATAATTACCACCATACTCTGATCAGAGATTTCATACTACATATACATGTGATCACATATGATATCCATACCCGAAGGTAAGCGGTGAATCCCCGACTACAATGCATCGACTCCTATATTTTTCGACAAAACACCCAACCTTGCCACCTGATGACCCCATGAGAGTCGGTAAACAAGTCAAAGTGTAATGCTAGCACGTAGAGTCTCAATGTTGTCCCGGGTCATAAGTAATAATGGTGTACAACCATAAACTAGGACGTTTCCACTCGATAAGTGAGAACAACTTGGAAAGTCCTTTATGGAGGGTTGTTCGGTGCACTCTACAAAGAGCACCTATTTGCATGTTCGGACATCACAATGTCCCCTACCAATGAAACATGGTAATCACATCGCAGATACTAGTCTCAAACTCGAGCGGCCTATATCCTTCTTAGCGGCGGCTGAATCGACTAAGAACTGTTTAGAATATACAGTATTGCAAATATGAGTTTCATGATACTCATCATATGAGCATCTCATATTCTTTCTACTATTTGTATATTCAAGGACTTTATCTATGCAACTAGCATGTGTATACAGATAAAGATGTGCCAAAACAATAATTTCAAATATTATTAAAATAAAGATCGTTTATTATTAAAATAAAGATCGTTTGTACATAGAGTTTCAACATGAATCCTCGGCCAACACTTGGCTCGACGGACACCTACTCTAACAGTAAAATTATCCACGACGAAGTTATCATTAAAGATGTGCTTCTTATAGAAAATCTATGTTATAACTTGATAAGCATAAGCCAATTATGTGACAATGGTTACACCATTGAGTTTCAAAAACTCATATGCACTGTTAAAATCACAGCTGGTAATATCATGTTGACTAGTCATAGAGAGCAAAATACATATAAAGTAAAATAGAATGATGATTATCTCAATGCACCTACCTACTTTATTGCCTTAAATAGTAATAAAAATTGGTTTGGGCATAAGCGACTCAATCATCTTAATTTTAAATCCATTGCTACCATTAGCAAACTTAAACTGGTATCTAGCTTACCTAACATTGACTTTGCCAAAGATAGAATTTGCAATGTATGTCAATTAGGTAAACAAGTCCGCTCAACATTCAAAAGCAAAGGAAGAAACTCATCAGCAAGATGTCCGGAACTTCTTCTGTAACATCCCAGATTCAACGACTGTTAGCGTGCTTATGTCCTTACTTACATGCACCCTAAGAAACCTCCCAGGGGGTCACCCATCACAAAATTGCCCCAAGTCAAGCACGCTTCACTTTGGAGTTCTTATGTGATGAGCTACTGAAAAGAAGATGCACCTTCTTGATATGAGTAGTACATATCAAATCTTTTTAAGCCCTCTTCAACTGCATAGTCCATTATATTGAACAGTCTCAGAATCCCTCTCATTCCGGTGTGGGATCGGTTCATTCATGTTTCCTCCACCGAGAAACTTGCCAAGAGCCGCTCATTGACTGTGCAACCTCATGGCACCGGCGATCACCCCCCGCCGTCTTCGGCCCCAGGCCTCACATGCCCACCAACTTCCGCTTGGTTCGTCCCCGAACCACACCGTACTAAGAGAGGTCGGCTTTGATACCAACTGTAACACCCCAGATTCGACGACTGTCTTCACTGTACCAAGACTAGTCTTTCCAGCGTACTTATGTCCTCACTCACACGCACCCTAAGAAACTTCCCAGGGGGTCACCCATCCCAAAATTGCCCCAAGTCAAGCACGCATAACTTTGGAGTTCTTATGTGATAAGCTACCGAAAAGAAGATGCACCTTCCTGATATGAGTAGTACATATCAAATTTTTTTAAGCCCTCTTCAACTGTAAAGTCCATTACATTGAACAGCCTCGGAATCCCTCTAATTCCGGTGTGGGATAGGTTTATTCATGTTCCCTCCACCGAGAAGCCTGCCAGGGGCCGCTCATTGTCCGTGCAACCTCATGGCACCGACGATCACCCCCCGCCCTCTTCGGCCTCGGGCCTCACATGCCCACCAGCTTCCGCTTGGTTCGTCCCCGAACCACATCGTACTAAGAGAGGTCGGCTCTGATACCAACTGTAACACCCCATATTCTATGACTGTCCTCACTCTACCAAGACTAGTCTTTTCAGCGTGCTTATGTCATCACTCACATGCACCCTAAGAAACTTCCCAGGGGGTCGCCCATCCCAAAATTGCCCCAAGTCAAGAACGCTTAACTTTGGAGTTCTTATGTAATGAGCTACCGAAAAGAAGATGCACATTCTTGATATGAGTAGTACATATCAAATCTTTTTAAACCCTCTTCAACTGTACAGTCCATTACATTGAACAGTCTTGGAATCCCTCTCATTCTAGTGTGGGATCGGTTCATTCATGTTCCCTCCACCGAAAAGCCTGCCAGGAGCCGCTCATTGTCCGTGCAACCTCATGGCACCGGCGATCACCCTCCGCCCTCTTCGGCCCCGGGCCTCACATCTTCATATGGATCTGTTTGGACAGATACCCGTAATTAGCATAGGGGGAAAGAAATGTACTCTTGTAGTAATTGATTGTTTCTCCTTATTTACATGGGTAACATTTCTAAAGTCCAAAGATCAAACCGCTGCACAACTAATCAAGCTGCTCAAAAGACTTCAAAATGAGAAAAGAGAAGCATTTGACAGAATCAGGAGTGACAGAGGAAATGAATTTCTGAACCAATACCTGTCATCCTATCTTGAAGATAATGGCATAAAACATGAACTGTCAGCTGCAAGATCACCTCAACAGAACATAGTAGCTGAAAGGAGAAACCGAACATTGAAGGAAGCAGCTAGAACCATGCTGACCGAATCTAGTATTTCAGAAAGGTTTTGAGCAGAAGCCATTAACACAGCTTGTTATACTCAAAATCGGTCCATGATTAATAAAAATCATGAATAGACTCCACATGAAATCTGGACCAGCAAGCAGCCAGAAGTTGGATACTTTCGCATTTTTGGTTGTAAGTGTTTCATTCATATTAATGGCAAAACACATCTCACCACATTTGATGTAAAAGCTGATAATGGTATCTTTTTAGGATTCTCAGCAGTGAGCAAAGCATACAGAGCTTATAACCAAAGAACTTTCACTGTTGAAGAATCCATACATATTGTATTTGATGAATCTTCTATATGTCATGACAATAATAGTATCAGTATAAATGATTTAATAACTAATCTTGATGCTACTAACCTTGAAGCCAGTAGTGATGATGAGGTAGATATGAGAAAAACAGGTGAAAACATATCAAAAGAAAATCCAACCGTTCAAGAACAAACTCAACAGGTGCACGAACCAGAGGACAACCAACAAACGCAAAATATACAAATAGAAGAAGGAGCACTGGAGCAAGAAGACGAAATCATTCAACCAACCGAGTCAAATCCATATGGGCCATGTCTTCAGTGGAAAAATGATCATCCACTCGAGCTGGTCATCAGTAACCCTACTGCTCCTCTTAGAACTAGAAATCAAATGATAAATGAATTTATGCATGCTGCTTTTGTTTCTCAGATAGAACCTAAGAAAATCGATGATGCATTACTCGAAACAAATTGGATAGAGGCCATGCAAGAGGAACTTAATCAGTTTGAGAGAAGTAAAGTTTGCAATCTAGTCCTTCGGCCTAATAATACTCATGTGATTGGAACTAGATGGGTATTTAGGAACAAAATGAATGAAAACGGTTTACTCATAAGAAACAAGGCTAGACTAGTAGCTCAAGGCTATAGACAAGAGGAAGGTATAGACTTTGATGAATCATTTGCCCCAATAGCCAGGTTAGAAGCTATTAGAATATTTCTGGCATTTGCAGCATTTAAGGACTTCAAAGTATATCAAATGAATGTTAAATTTGCATTTTTGAATGGGTTGTTAAATGAGGAAGTTCATGTATACAACCACCCGATTTTATTTAATCACACTCTCCCTGATTATATTTACAAACTTGACAAAGCATTGTATGGACTAAAGCAGGCCCCGAGAGCATGGTATGACACATTAACCAAATTCTTGCTTAAGCATGGTTTCTCTATTGGAACGGTCGATAAATTTTTTTTTAAATTCTCAAAAAATGATCATTCACTTTTTGTGCAAATATATGTGGACGATATTATCTTCGGATCAACTAACCCTAAGCTATGTGAGAGATTATCCAAGATGACACAGAAGCAATTTGAAATGAGCATGATGGGCGAATTAAATTACTTTTTATGATTGCAAGTCCAGCAGTCCAAAAATGGTATATTTATCAATCAAGCCAAATACACTCGAGATAAGCTAAAGAAATTCGGCATGGAAAATTGTTCTCAAGCCACCACCCCAATGAATTCATCAATCAAACTGGATAAAGATGAAGGGGGAATCTCCGTGGATACAAAAATGTACAGAGGGTTAATTGGTTGTTTGCTGTATTTGACTGCAAGTCGATCGGATATTATGTTTGCTGTATGTTTATGTGCACGGTTTCAAGCAAAACCTATGAAATCTCATTTTATTGCTTCTAAACGCATACTTAAATATCTTAAAGGTACGACTAATGTGGGCCTTTGGTATCCCAAAGATTCAAGTCTTAATCTTGTAGGGTATTCAGACGTAGATTATGCTGGATGCAAAATCGAAAGAAAAAATACGAGAGGTTCATGTCAGTTCTTTGGCGAAAGACTAATATCATGGCTTAGTAAGAAACAGATATCAATTGCTACATCAACCACTGAAGCAGAATACCTTGCGGCTGGAAGTTGTTGTGCTCAGATGCTGTGGATACAACAGCAATTGAAAGACTACGGAATCCAAGCTGCTGAATCTCCTGTCTTCTGCGACAACACCAGCACAATAGCAATCACATATATCCCTGTTATGTACTCTCGGACAAAACATATTGACATCAGACATCATTTCATCCGAGAACATGTCATGAATAAAGAGATTCGGCTTGAATATGTTCAAACGGATCAACAAACTGCCGATATTTTCACAAAACCATTACAAGAGGCTAAGTTTTCACATTTCCAAAATATGCTTGGATTAATCGATTTATCTTGATATGATTAGTTCTTGCATATGTTTAGTTTGCAATGCAAGAAATAAAAGGGATAGACAAAAAGACAATTAGTAATACAAAATAGGAAATTTAGTTAATATAAGCGGGTACGTACAACAATGATTTCTTCCTTAACCACCCTCCTCCATATGGCCAACCAGGCAGTCAGCCCACCGGTGGAGGTGCGTAAAAAGTCATCTGAGAAGGCATTCCTTCTCAGATCCCTCTACTCCTTTAGGAGCATGAAGAGGTAGATGCCGTCATCAGAGAAGAGGTCTGCAGTATCAGCGACGCTGAGGCGTCGCCGATATTTTTCAGAGTTGCCACCCCTTTGGGGGTAGCAACTAGTCCTCCCCCGAGGGAGGACTGAAGCTCCTGGACCTTAGTCCAGGTTGACAGCGTCTTCTCAAAGACGCTGTCCTCCGGAGCGCTTTTACGGGAGGCCACAATTGACTCCATGAATCCCTTTGCCAAGTCTGGCTCGCTTGAACTGCTATCCTTAGCCATTCTGATTTTATATGCTTTGTATTTCAAGTTATTGTGAAACTAACACTTCTACCTGTATTTATAGATAAAAACCATACGAAGGGTCTCTCTCTCATTATGACTGACACTTGGGTTTGAAGGAGCTTTCTGTCAAAGCTAACGCCGGTTCATCTCCCAAGATTCATTTTAATCCACATGTTTAGGGGGAACAATGGTTAAGCAAGTAATTAAATAGACTTCTCAACCGCTTCCTCCCTAATCACATTATTCATCCGATTCATTTTTTTTGGGGGCACGTTACTTCCACATCGATAGAACATTCTGGGCTTCGTTCTTTTCTGGGTTGCAGTTACAATTACTCCGACACTTTATTGAAGGAATTCTTTGACTCTGCATACATGAAGAACGGAGAAATTGTTTGTGCTGTTCAAAACAAAAACCTCCAATTCACCCAAAAGATGTTTGCTGATTTGTTCAGTTTACCCACGGCTTGAGTTACTGATTTCTCCACACTACCAGAAGGAAATACTGACATTTTGCGTAGCACCTTCTCAATCACAGACTCTCCGATTTCATCTCCAACCTTTCAAAAACGCGATTTAAAGATCGAATTCAGATTGTTGACTGATATTGTGGCAAAAGGACTTCTTGCCAAGGCTTGTGCATATGAAAAGATAACTTTGGAAAAATTTCTTGTTATGGCCACCATCTCATCTAAACTGCAGATCAACTGGTCTGATATTCTATTCAAGACACTGGTAGCTATGATCAAGAAAGAAAACCATTCGCAAGGCTTTGCGGTTCAAATCTGCCACATGCTGGTTGATGCAGGGGTTCAACCGGTTGATATGACTGAAGTTGGAAAGCCCAAGCTGTTAAACTGGATAACGGTTGAAAAATTCATCAAGAAAAATCAACCGGCTGATGAGGAGATAGTCTCCATCAAAACCGAGACTGGGGTAGAATTTGTGAAACAAAAGAAGAAATCAAAGACTGTTTCCACTCCCAAAGAAACCAAGAGGAAGCTTATCCTAAAATCCAGTTCCGATGATGAATCCAAGGAGGACATTCCCGTCTCTCAAGTCTTCAAGAAGAAACGAACTGAAACATCAAAAACAACGAAGATCAAACTAGTTAAACATCTTTCTGCACCACTAATTCCTGCACCGATCCCCGCAGCCTCAATCAAAGAGCTAAAAGGAATTCAAATTACTGAAACAGAGATTGAGTCCTCTTACTCAGGAGTTCCTACTATTCTCTCCACAAACAAGGGTAATCAAGTCATGATCGAAAATCCACCAAAAAGCAATTCAGTACATACAGCCATAGTCCTCACCAGCGAACATGTCAATGAGGCCGTTAAGAAGAAGATGGAAAAGTTTGATCAATGGATTCAATATCGAACAGTTGTAACATTTGACTCATTGATTCAAACCGATAAAATAAAAGTAGCTGCCAAACTTGAACGGTCCATATTGGAATGGACATAAACATCTGATATTCATATCGCTCTACGTCGTCGAGACTTTTTGGAATTTTTGATGAAAGATAGCACTCTACGAGCCATCATTCAACTAAAAAGAAACAATTTTGATCCTTTCTGCCCAACTACAAAGGATGATTCAGCTGTTATCTCTCAACTTGAGATGGATGCCTTATCGCTTGCTACACATGTTGCTCTAATGCGACAGGATCTTTACCTTCCAGCAGTTACAGAACAGAGTAAGCTCGACTCTATGTTGGAACTACATAAAGACCCATGTTCTGAACAGCTCAAAGACACATCTACCATTCAGGATCAGTCACCTACATATTGCGGCATGTACGCTAAGCCTTCATCACCAGGAATACTTACCAAAACCGCTCAACTGAATGATAAGGAGAACATTGAACCTCCCTCTGAAAATATCACGCCGGAGGACATTCCTAGTGCTGAACAATGCCATCAAATTGCTCCAAACCTTCTATATATTTCACAAACAATCTCTGACATTAATACATCTGCTCAACCGGTTCCAGTTCATCCATCAGAAGCTCAAACTCTTTCTGTTGATGAGGCAGTGAAATTTTTATCTGATTTTGATGAAGCTGCCACATTTAAATGTTAGATTAGGTGCTCGTCGAGCCAAGTGTTGGCTAAGTGTTCACAATGAAACTCTATGTATAAACAATATTTATTTTAATAATATTTGAAATTATTGTTTTGGCACATCTTTATCTGTATACTCATGCTAGTTGTATAGATAAAGTTCTTGAATATACAAATAGTAGAAAGAATATGAGATGATCATATGATGAGTATCATGAAACTCATATTTGCAATACTGTATATTCTAAACAGTTCCTAGTCAATTCAGCCGCCGCTAAGAAGGATATAGGCCGCTCGAGTTTGAGACTAGTATCTGCGATGTGAGTACCATGTTTCATTGGTAGGGGACATTGTGATGTTTGAACATGCAGATAGGTGCTCCTTGTAGAGTGCACCGAACAACCCTCCATAAAGGACTTTCCAACTGATTCTCACTTATCGAGTGGAAACGTCCTAATTTATGGTTGTACACCATTAGTCTTTATGACCCGGGACAACATTGAGACTCTATGTGCTAGCATTGCACTTTGACTTATTTACCGACTCTCATGGGGTCATCAGGTGGCAAGGATGGGTGCTTTGTCGAAACATATAGGAGTCGATGCATTGTAGTCGGAGATTCACCGCTTATCTTCGGGTATGGATATCCTATGTGATCACATGTAAATGTAGTATGAAATCTCTGATCAGAATATGGTGGTAATTATGAAAGGGGTTTCATAGATTACACCATCGATGCAACTATGACATGACACATAGTATCGATTCTTTGACAGATTTTGATATACCAATAGTTGTCGAATCGGTCGGGATATATAAGTTGAAGGGACCGTACTGTAAGCTAATCATAATTAAATGGTTCTTGCAGGCACTATCATTTGATACCTAGGGAATCAAGTAAGCGATGCTGCTAGGCGTTTAACATGATTGGTTGGGTACTATCAGACTTGAGTTCTAACGTTCTTATTATCAAGGAGTTGATAAGTAAGAATGGAGCAATTGGGGTATGCTCATATAAGGACATGTTTAGTCCCGAATCACATGGAGATGTGAACCCACGGCTAGTTGTATCAATGAACTATTGAGAGCCACACAAGTGCAAACTTTCTAGATCCCGTTGAGAATTTAAAATAGTTCAATTTGTTGAACGGCTTATAAAGGAGTTTATAAGTACAAGAAAAATTAGAAGTACGAATTCTATAAGGGGAATGTAACTTTTAACTTGTGTCAGTGTTCCTAAATTAAAAGTTGGTCAAGTGAATAATGTATTTGAAAATTGTGATTTTCATAAACATTATTATGGACTAAATTAAATTAATTTAAGTGTTGAATTAATCAAACACTAGTGGACCTAGTAGAGTCCAAATAATTAAATTAATTCAAGTGTTGAATTAACTAAACAACATTGGGCCTTGTAGAGCCCAATTAGAGATAATTATTAAACTAATGGGCTTGAGTAAAATCAAGTAAGGTTTTAATGGTCTCAAATATGTTTGAGATATTTAAATTAAAGTCAATCGGCCTTGTAATTGTTATAAGCCCAAACAAATTGCATGCTTGGAAGGTGAAGGGTTGGAGGCAACTTTTGAGTTAATGGCATGGCATGCACATTCAACTTTTTGCGTTAACTTTTTCCACAACCAAGAAAAACACTTCCTTCTCTCCACACAAGCATGTTGGACAAAATTTTGAGCTGCATTCTTGTAGAACCCGTAAGTCAGTAGACGTATAAGCCATGCATAATTCTAGATTTTTAAATTTGATTGACTTCATTGCATGATTATTTTAAATGCATTTGTTTGAAGTTAATTATTTCATTATTTCAGTTCAGTAGATTGATTTTTAGCATTTCAGTATTTTCAGTGAGGCCGGACCGGAGTTGGAGTTTTGAGATAGAATTTAAGATTTGAGAAATATTTCCAGAAGTTAATTTAGCTAGTAACTAAGTTCATTTAAGTTAGAAAGGAAGGTTTGAAGATTTAATTTAATTATTTGAGGTGATTAAGAAATGAACTCATTTAAGTTATTAAATTAAGGGGTTAGCTCACTAAATTATTTAAAGGATTAGTAAGGCTTTCAAGGATTATTAGTTGACTAGATAATCAACATTTCCCTTTATTTTATCATGCATTTTTCGGCCACCCTTAGTGCTAGAAGATTCATTTTCCAACTCACCAACTTTGACCAATTCTTTGCATGTAATTAGTAGGATAATTCTAGGATTTTTGGGAGCACAATTTAATTAAATAAATGGACATATCCTAGTCTAGAATCAAGCTAAATTTCGGCCACCACCTCCTAGAAGCATCCACCAACTCATTTGATATCAATTCAAAATTCAAATTCAAAAGGGGAGTGGACTTGGTCTTGATATGATCCTATTTTTGTGCACCCTTCTCCTCACCTTCATAACCATCACTCCCCCCTCCACCTCCACCGAAAATAAGACCCCTTTTCAGTAGAAAAAAACGTGGATAGCAGCTAGGGAGAAAGGGAGAAAAATCGAGAGCCAAGAAAGGTAGAGAAGCAAGCCACTCCGTCTCCTCCGCGCCGTCTCGTCTCTTCTTTTCGTTTTCTTTCGAAACGAAACCAGGCATGTCTAGATTTCTTTCAAACCTCAATCAAGTCATATTATCATTTATTTTTCAGTACATGATCATGTTTTAGCAAGCAAAAACCGAGATACATGTCAAAATATTTTGGGAACACACATGCAGAATTTCGGCTCTTCATGGCAAGCTTCACGTTTTCTTTTGGTTTGTGAGTTTCAGGTATTGGATCGACTCCAGGCTCCCAAGGCGACTTGTATACATGTAGTAGGATGCATTAGGACCATGTTGGTCCATCCAAACCAGCCCCATGCTTGCTGGAAAACCGAAATGACAGCAAGTTCCCCATAAGTGCAGAAATGTGATTCGAAATTTCAGTTTTGTGTCAAGGGTTGTGGATCTGATCTTGGCTGCCCCAAGGGCCTTTAGCCATGGTTGGATCACTTCCCTAGCATGTCTAAGACGTGACTAAGTCGCCCTTTTGGTGGCTTGGTCCATGGCTCATCGGTTTTTAAATAATCCACAAGAACAGCCCCTTTCCCCATTCGGCCCTTCCATTTTCAGCATATGGTTCGTTTCTTTTGTGGCTTGGTGTGGATCTTGGTTGGCCTATGGCCCTTAGCCATGGTTCATATCATGCTCCTAGATGTCTAGATCGTGCCATGGTCAATCAAATGGCCACTGGAACGACGCAAGACATCGATCATAGCATAAACACTACACACGCATGTACGTTGCTCTCGGTTGGACCCTTCGGTTAAGATTTGGTGTGATGCGGATTGTGGCTGGACTAGGGCCCTTAGCCATGGTTCAAATCATTCCTTGGGATGTTGGTAAGAGTCTCTAGTCGGTGGTTCACGCCCCTAATGGCCGATAGTCTCGAAACCAATGCAAGTCTTGTAGTGCGCAGCTGCTGTATTTTTTTGACAGCAAGTATGCTGCTGTTCAGAAGCGTCGTTTGAGTTCTTGGTTGGCTTTTAGCCCATGGCCTTGGACTGGACAGTGTCTCATTGAGTTAGGAAGGTCATGTTTTTGACCGTTCGTCATTTGGATCATTTTTGAGGTCGTACGAGAATTTACGGTGCAATGTGCCAAATTGACTCTCGAAAGAGCGTTTCGTGTTTTGGCCTCCATTCCACCTAGATTTCGACCCTATCATTTTAGGAACATTATTTTATGATTTTTCAGCGTATTTTAATCATGACTATATGTCGGTTCAGTGTCGGTTCAGGTTGGCTCGGAGTCATGATTAAATGCGAAGTCATTAGGCGTCATAGTCGCATCTTTTGAACGTAAATTGCATAGTTGGTTAAGTTTAAGCTATTGCATATTTTTCATGGCACAGTTAGGTTGCAGCGAGCCTGGGAACGATCCAATCCACTCCAGTTGGTAAAATTACAGGAATTTTCATTATGCCAGTTAATTATTTTACGTGCATTAAATAGAAAATGATTATTTTTGAGATTTATGCGATATGGCTTGTGGTTCATTCACTATGTGGGAGTGTTATTTTTATACGGTCGCCAGTGACCGATCAGTTCAGTATGGTACCACCCGGTCGCCAGTGACCGGCCAGCTCAGTTCAGTTTCAGCCTCCCCGGTAGCCAGTTACCGATCAGTTCAGCTTAGTGCAGTGGCCACAGGCGTAAAACATAATCTCAACAGAAAATTTTATCAGATATTTCAGTACAGGCTCCAAGGAGCAAATATTTTTACAGTGACTTCCAGTTCAGTTATGCACGTATTATAATTGCTCAGTACAGATTATTTTCAGTATGTCTCAGGACAGGATATTTTATCTCATGCATATTTTAAATTCAGATTTTTACTCGTTACCTGCGATTTATGCATGCTGAGTCTTTAGGCTCACTAGACTTGATTGTTGTAGGTACTGATGAGGCCAGGGCCGAGGGCGGGGACCAGTGAGCCAGCTTGGGTCGGCAGTAGTGGCACCCGAGGACCTCAGAGCAGCAGTTGTTATTTTCTTCGCAAACAATTTTTATCAGTTGTTGGATATTTTTAAATCGTTGTTGTTGGCAAAACTTTGATTTTCTTCCGCTGCAATATTTTGAAATATTGGACTTGATTCACCAGTGATTTTATGAATGAGGCCATTTAAGTTCTTTTAAAAAGAAAATTTTAAATTTTTCCGCAAATTTTCAAGAAAGGAGTTTTAGGGCCTTCACAGTTGGTATCAGAGCGGTGGTTCTGTATAGGGTTTCACTACTACTGACCGCGAGAAGCTCACGAAGCCACGCCTTTGGTCTGTAAGTTTTTCAGTTCAGCATTTTGTTCAGCATTTCAGTTATAGCATGAATTATTTTGTCAGCATGCTTCCAGATTTTCAGTATTTCAGAGTTCATTTAAAATAAAGTATGGAATTATGCATGTTAGTTACGTATGGGTTATGTTGGAACAGTATGCCCCCTAGACGCATTTTAGTGCGCAACAGAGAGGAGGAGCCTCGCCGAGAAGACAGGGAGGAGCGTAGACCAGAGGGAGACCTACCACCTCCTCCACCGCCCCCACCGAACATGAGTGCCCAGATGTTAGCCGGGATGGCACAGTTCTTCGCACAGTTTGCGGGGGGCAATGCCGCAGCCGTAGCCGCAGCCGCAGCCAGGTCGACAGGGCCCGAGGCTGTGTATGAGCGATTCATGAAGATGCGCCCGAAGGAATTCTCTGGGGCATCTGACCCCATGGTTGCCGAGGGATGGATCAAATCCCTCGAGGTTATCTTCGATTTTATGGAGCTGGGGGACGCAGACCGAGTCCGATGTGCCACCTACCTGTTCACTGGAGACGCCCGCTTATGGTGGGAAGGAGCTTCAGTAGCCCTGACATTGGCTACACTTTCTTGGACCCGCTTTACGGAGGTTTTCTACTCCAAGTATTTTGCTGAGGAGGTTCGCACCAGGCTGACCACCGAGTTCATGAGCCTGAGACAGGGGGATATGTCGGTTACGGAGTTTATCCGTAAGTTCGAGAGGGGCTGTCACTTTGTGCCCCTGATAGCGAATGATGCCAGAGCCAAGCTGATGCACTTCCTGGTGGGTTTACGGCCGATCTTGCGCCGGGATGTTAGGGTATCTGACCCTGCTACTTATGAGATTGCCGTCTCCAAGGCCTTAGCCGCAGAGCAGGATCTGCGGGATATCGAGAGGGATCGCCAGGGCAAGCGCCCAGTCCAGGCACCGCACCGCCCTCCTCCTCTTCAGCATCAGCAGCAGAATAAGAGGCCTTTTCATGGACCGCCCAGGAACCGAGGCCAGCAGCAGCAGCAGCAGCAGTGGGGACGCCCAGCCCCGAGGACTCAGGAGCACCCAGTCTGTCCCAGGTGCTCACGTCGCCATCCTGGAGCATGTATGGCTGGCTCAGGAAAGTGTTTTAAGTGTGGCAGTCCAGACCACATGTTGCTGCAGTGTCCTCAGAGGAATCTGCCTACCCAAGGCAGAGTTTTTGCTCTCCATGCCGCGGAAGCCAACCCGGAGACTATGTTGTTGACAGGTACCTTTAAACTTTAAGTTATTCTTCGAATTTCAGCATTTTGGGAATCGGGATTTAGATTTTGAACTTAGAACTGTTATAGGATTGCATGCTCTACTCAGATTTATTTCAGGGAAATTAAGCTAGAGGAACCTTGACCTTTGCATGTCTATAAGCTTAGATCTTGTAGTGGGATTCAACTTAGAGCTCCGCTCTTTCAGGGAGAATTTTTATATCTGGTTCCGCTACCAAGGCCTTGATAGATTCAGGGGCCACTCACTCGTTTATTTCGGAGATCTTTGCAAACTTTCTCAAGATCCAGACCATTGGGCTAGATACAGCCTTTTCAGTAGTGTTGCCGTCAGGCGAGGAGATGGCAGCCACCAATGTTATCCGAGATATAGACCTTGAGCTGCACGGTAATCTTATTTATGCGGATCTGATTGTGCTACCGATGCCGGAATTTGACATCATCCTAGGGATGGACTGGCTATTGAGGAACAGAGTGTTGATAGACTTCCAGCGGAGATCCGTTCTTGTCCGACCGCCTGGAATGGAGCAGTTCTTATTTGAGCCGGACAGGTACTTTTCCTTACCGCGCATTATTCCTTATGTTCAGGCTAGGAAGCTCATGCATAGAGGGTGTCGGGCATTTCTAGCGACCCTTTTTATCTGTCCCCGAGGAACCCAGCCAGTCAGCCTCAGATGTTCCGATTGTCAGAGATTTCTTAGACGTTTTTCCCGAAGACGTCTCTGGTATGCCACCAGAGAGAGAGGTGGAGTTTTCCATTGAGCTTATGCCAGGTACGACTCCGATATCCAAAGCGCCATACCGACTAGCACCGACAGAGATGGCAGAGCTTAAGAAGCAGATCCAGGAACTTCTCGACAAGGAGTTCATTCGCCCGAGCTTTTCTCCATGGGGCGCGCCAGTCTTATTCGTTAAAAAGAAGGATGGCTCGATGAGGCTTTGCATTGACTACAGGGAGTTGAACAGGGTTACAGTGAAGAATAAATACCCACTGCCGAGGATTGAGGATCTGTTTGACCAGTTGCAGGGAGCTTCGATTTTCTCCAAGATAGATCTGCGTTCCGGTTATCACCAGTTGAGGGTGAGAGATGCTGATGTCTCGAAGACAGCTTTCAGGACTCGTTATGGCCACTACGAGTTCCTAGTGATGCCGTTCGGTCTGACGAATGCACCAGCGATCTTCATGGATCTAATGAATCGCGTATTTCAGCCGTACCTCGACCAGTTTGTGATAGTGTTCATAGATGACATTCTCGTCTACTCCAAGAGTCGGGAGGAGCACAGCAGGCATCTGACCACAGTGTTGCAGACATTGCAGAAACATAAACTATTCGCAAAGTTCTGTAAGTGCGAATTCTGGTTAGAGAAGGTGGCGTTCTTGGGCCACATTGTTTCTAGCAGTGGTATTGAGGTAGACCCGGCGAAAGTTGCAGCTGTCAGAGATTGGGTTGTGCCTCAAAATGCATCAGAGATCCGCAGTTTTCTTGGGCTAGCAGGATATTACAGGAAATTCATCCAGGGATTCTCCTCTATAGCCGTTCCACTCACAGCACTGACCAAGAAAAATGTAAAGTTTGTGTGGAGCGAGGAGTGTCAGAAGAGCTTCGATACTTTGAAGCAAGCTCTTATCTCAGCACCGTTTTGGCTGTACCGTCAGGATCTGGCGAGTTTGTTCTTTATACCGATGCTTCGAAGCTTGGTTTAGGTGCAGTTTTGATGCAGCATGGGAGAGTGATAGCGTATGCTTCTCGACAGCTGAAAATCCACGAGAAGAATTACCCTACCCATGATCTGGAGTTAGCGGCCGTAGTTTTTGCTTTGAAGATTTGGAGGCACTATCTGTATGGAGAGAAGTGCCAGATCTTTACCGACCATAAGAGCCTCAAGTATTTCTTTACGCAGAAGGAGCTGAACATGCGTCAGAGACGTTGGTTGGAGCTTGTGAAAGACTACGATTGTGACATTAGCTACCACCCGGGTAAAGCTAATGTAGTTGCGGATGCTTTGAGCAGGAAAGTCGCAGTGATGGCTCATTTGACGATTCAGAAACCTCTTCAGATTGAGATGCAGAGGTTTGATCTTGAGACTTACCCTCGAGGTAGAGTTCCTCGTTTATCTACCTTGACTATCCAGTCCTCTCTTTTTGACCGTATTCGCAGCGGTCAGGCAGCAGATGAGCAGTTGGCACAGTGGAAGAAGAGAGATGAAGCTAAGGGCAGTGTTTTGTATTCAGTCAGCGACGGTATTGTGAGATACCGAGATAGGATATGGGTTCCTAGCAGTGATTCTATCCGAGCAGACATCTTATCAGAGGCCCATACGTCCCCGTACTCTATTCACCCTGGGAGTACGAAGATGTACAAAGATCTGCAGCTATTGTATTGGTGGCCAGGAATGAAGAAGGACATCAGGCGTTTTGTATCCGAGTGCCTGACTTGCCAGTTAGTGAAGGCCGAGCATCAGAGACCAGCAGGTTTGCTCAAGCCTCTTCCTATTCCCGAGTGGAAGTGGGAGAATGTTACCATGGACTTTGTGACCGGATTGCCGAGGTCAGCCAGAGGATCGAATGCTATTTGGGTGATTGTAGATCGTCTTACCAAATCAGCGCACTTCTTGCCTATTAAGACGACTTTCACCATGGTTCAGTATGCAGAGCTGTATATCCGAGAGATAGTCCGACTCCACGGTATTCCAGTTTCTATCGTATCCGACAGAGATCCCAGATTCACTTCCTCGTTTTGGAAGAGTTTGCATTCGACTTTGGGTACGAAGTTGCTGTTTAGCACAGCTTTCCATCCGCAGACAGATGGACAGTCGGAGCGAGTTATTCAGATCTTAGAGGATCTTCTCCGTGCTTGCGTCATTGATTTCTCTTGGAGTTGGGAGTCGAACTTACCATTGGTAGAGTTCATCCTATAACAACAGTTTCCAGTCGTCCTATAGGTATGGCTCCGTATGAAGCGCTGTATGGTCGCAAGTGTAGATCTCCTGTTCATTGGGATGAAGTAGGAGAGAGAGC
This sequence comes from Primulina tabacum, assembly GCF_025594145.1. Lineage (NCBI taxonomy): Eukaryota > Viridiplantae > Streptophyta > Magnoliopsida > Lamiales > Gesneriaceae > Primulina > Primulina tabacum. The sequence continues at coordinate 20,481,720 of NC_134556.1, forward strand.
AGAGTTGGGTCCAGAGATTGTTCAGCAGGCAGCAGATGTAGTAGTCAAGATCCTGTGATAGGATGAGGACTGCCCAGAGCCGACAGAAGAGTTATGCCGATCAGCGGAGGAGAGAGTTAGAGTTTGCAGTGGGCGATCATGTCTTCGTGAAAGTGGCACCTATGAAGGGTGTCATGAGATTTGGCAAGAAAGGGAAGCTCAGTCCGAGATTCATTGGACCGTTTGAGATCCTCGACAGAGTTGGGACGCTAGCGTATCGTGTGGCTCTTCCGCCAAATCTGGCCGGAGTACACAATGTCTTTCACGTCTCCATGCTGAGGAAGTATATGGCAAATCCTTCGCATGTGCTGAATTTCGAGCCGTTGCAGCTTACTCCGAACTTATCTTATGAGGAGAGACCCGTGCAGATCCTAGACAGACAGGAGAAGAAACTTCGGAACAAGTTGGTTAAGCGAGTCAAAGTCAAATGGCTCAACCATTCAGAGGAGGAAGCTACGTGGGAGTCTGAGCCTGAGATGAGAAGTCGATAGCCCTGAGTTATTCGGTGAGTTCTAATTTCGAGGACGAAATTTATTTAAGGGGGGAAGGATTGTAGAACCCGTAAGTCAGTAGACGTATAAGCCATGCATAATTCTAGATTTTTAAATTTGATTGACTTCATTGCATGATTATTTTAAATGCATTTGTTTGAAGTTAATTATTTCATTATTTCAGTTCAGTAGATTGATTTTTAGCATTTCAGTATTTTCAGTGAGGCCGGACCGGAGTTGGAGTTTTGAGATAGAATTTAAGATTTGAGAAATATTTCCAGAAGTTAATTTAGCTAGTAACTAAGTTCATTTAAGTTAGAAAGGAAGGTTTGAAGATTTAATTTAATTATTTGAGGTGATTAAGAAATGAACTCATTTAAGTTATTAAATTAAGGGGTTAGCTCACTAAATTATTTAAAGGATTAGTAAGGCTTTCAAGGATTATTAGTTGACTAGATAATCAACATTTCCCTTTATTTTATCATGCATTTTTCGGCCACCCTTAGTGCTAGAAGATTCATTTTCCAACTCACCAACTTTGACCAATTCTTTGCATGTAATTAGTAGGATAATTCTAGGATTTTTGGGAGCACAATTTAATTAAATAAATGGACATATCCTAGTCTAGAATCAAGCTAAATTTCGGCCACCACCTCCTAGAAGCATCCACCAACTCATTTGATATCAATTCAAAATTCAAATTCAAAAGGGGAGTGGACTTGGTCTTGATATGATCCTATTTTTGTGCACCCTTCTCCTCACCTTCATAACCATCACTCCCCCCTCCACCTCCACCGAAAATAAGACCCCTTTTCAGTAGAAAAAACGTGGATAGCAGCTAGGGAGAAAGGGAGAAAAATCGAGAGCCAAGAAAGGTAGAGAAGCAAGCCACTCCGTCTCCTCCGCGCCGTCTCGTCTCTTCTTTTCGTTTTCTTTCGAAACGAAACCAAGCATGTCTAGATTTCTTTCAAACCTCAATCAAGTCATATTATCATTTATTTTTCAGTACATGATCATGTTTTAGCAAGCAAAAACCGAGATACATGTCAAAATATTTTGGGAACACACATGCAGAATTTCGGCTCTTCATGGCAAGCTTCACGTTTTCTTTTGGTTTGTGAGTTTCAGGTATTGGATCGACTCCAGGCTCCCAAGGCGACTTGTATACATGTAGTAGGATGCATTAGGACCATGTTGGTCCATCCAAACCAGCCCCATGCTTGCTGGAAAACCGAAATGACAGCAAGTTCCCCATAAGTGCAGAAATGTGATTCGAAATTTCAGTTTTGTGTCAAGGGTTGTGGATCTGATCTTGGCTGCCCCAAGGGCCTTTAGCCATGGTTGGATCACTTCCCTAGCATGTCTAAGACGTGACTAAGTCGCCCTTTTGGTGGCTTGGTCCATGGCTCATCGGTTTTTAAATAATCCACAAGAACAGCCCCTTTCCCCATTCGGCCCTTCCATTTTCAGCATATGGTTCGTTTCTTTTGTGGCTTGGTGTGGATCTTGGTTGGCCTATGGCCCTTAGCCACGGTTCATATCATGCTCCTAGATGTCTAGATCGTGCCATGGTCAATCAAATGGCCACTGGAACGACGCAAGACATCGATCATAGCATAAACACTACACACGCATGTACGTTGCTCTCGGTTGGACCCTTCGGTTAAGATTTGGTGTGATGCGGATTGTGGCTGGACTAGGGCCCTTAGCCATGGTTCAAATCATTCCTTGGGATGTTGGTAAGAGTCTCTGGTCGGTGGTTCACGCCCCTAATGGCCGATAGTCTCGAAACCAATGCAAGTCTTGTAGTGCGCAGCTGCTGTATTTTTTTGACAGCAAGTATGCTGCTGTTCAGAAGCGTCGTTTGAGTTCTTGGTTGGCTTTTAGCCCATGGCCTTGGACTGGACAGTGCCTCATTGAGTTAGGAAGGTCATGTTTTTGACCGTTCGTCATTTGGATCATTTTTGAGGTCGTACGAGAATTTACGGTGCAATGTGCCAAATTGACTCTCGAAAGAGCGTTTCGTGTTTTGGCCTCCATTCCACCTAGATTTCGACCCTATCATTTTAGGAACATTATTTTATGATTTTTCAGCGTATTTTAATCATGACTATATGTCGGTTCAGTGTCGGTTCAGGTTGGCTCGGAGTCATGATTAAATGCGAAGTCATTAGGCGTCATAGTCGCATCTTTTGAACGTAAATTGCATAGTTGGTTAAGTTTAAGCTATTGCATATTTTTCATGGCACAGTTAGGTTGCAGCGAGCCTGGGAACGATCCAATCCACTCCAGTTGGTAAAATTACAGGAATTTTCATTATGCCAGTTAATTATTTTACGTGCATTAAATAGAAAATGATTATTTTTGAGATTTATGCGATATGGCTTGTGGTTCATTCACTATGTGGGAGTGTTATTTTTATACGGTCGCCAGTGACCGATCAGTTCAGTATGGTACCACCCGGTCGCCAGTGACCGGCCAGCTCAGTTCAGTTTCAGCCTCCCCGGTAGCCAGTTACCGATCAGTTCAGCTTAGTGCAGTGGCCACAGGCGTAAAACATAATCTCAACAGAAAATTTTATCAGATATTTCAGTACAGGCTCCAAGGAGCAAATATTTTTACAGTGACTTCCAGTTCAGTTATGCACGTATTATAATTGCTCAGTACAGATTATTTTCAGTATGCCTCAGGACAGGATATTTTATCTCATGCATATTTTAAATTCAGATTTTTACTCGTTACCTGCGATTTATGCATGCTGAGTCTTTAGGCTCACTAGACTTGATTGTTGTAGGTACTGATGAGGCCAGGGCCGAGGGCGGGGACCAGTGAGCCAGCTTGGGTCGGCAGTAGTGGCACCCGAGGACCTCAGAGCAGCAGTTGTTATTTTCTTCGCAAACAATTTTTATCAGTTGTTGGATATTTTTAAATCGTTGTTGTTGGCAAAACTTTGATTTTCTTCCGCTGCAATATTTTGAAATATTGGACTTGATTCACCAGTGATTTTATGAATGAGGCCATTTAAGTTCTTTTAAAAAGAAAATTTTAAATTTTTCCGCAAATTTTCAAGAAAGGAGTTTTAGGGCCTTCACAATTCTCCTCCATTTTTGTTCTTCAATCGTTGAAGATTGAACCATCTTCTCAAAGAAAAATCCTCCAATTTTTCTAGTGCAAAATTGGTGGGGATCTTCTTTGTTGGTGGTGGGATTAATTTTTGAGCAAGGAGTGCTCATTGGAAGCTTGTAGAAAGGTCTACCATTCAAGAACTAAGGTGTTTACATCTTAGTTGGAGCCATAATCAATCTTAAGAGATTGATAGGTAAGAGTTTCTAAAAACACCCTATGAATGTCATTTTGTGTTTATTGTATTTGCTATACACTATAGTTTAGGGTGCTCGATTTTTGCTAGAAAAATATTTTTGAAACTTCCGTTGCGCATTCGGGCACCTTAATCGATCCTCTTTCAAGTGGTATCATGAGCTATGGTTACTATTTTGTATAGCATGTACATGATATTATATTGAGGTCAATTTCTAACCGCATGAGACAATCAAAACAACAAATCGAAGGCCGGTTTTTGGGCAATTTTTGGGCAGCAAGGGCAGCCCAAGGGGTGCGTGCAAGTTGGCCGGAATCCGGCGAAGGCGATGACGACTAGGGTTTCCAAAAGTGTTTTGGAATATCAAAGTGTCATGAGCCTTGAAGTTGTTGGGCCATTAGATGGCTAATACAATTTGTGAATTTAAATTGGCCAAAATGTTTTTGGTGAAAAATTATTTTTTTGGGCCCTTAAGTTTTAAATTTACAAAATTTTTACATATTTTCTCAGGAAATAAATAATTGAAGTTGAACTTTAATTATTTATAGTAAATGGTGATTTACAAGAAATTCGGTTATAAATAAATTAATTAGAAAGTAGACAAAGGAGTTTGTATACTTTGTTAATTTAGTTTATAATCGTGATGGTTAGTGATTGGATCAAGATATATAATATTGGATCAATTGATTATTGTTATAATTAATTGATGGTGTATGATATGTGATATTATGAATGAAGGATGATCAAAAGCCCAAGCCCAATTTGCTATGTGTATGCTAGGATATTTTGTGTTGAATGATTGTAATAATTATCAATTTATAAAGTTGGCTTGGTTTATGGCCCGTTCCCACCCCATGAGATGTATCCCTATTTGCCATGGATATTTATTTGTAAATATTAGTATAGTGGAAGATCAAGATTGGAAGATGGTCGCCTTGATGATTATGAAGATCGAAGACATGTAAATATTGGAGGCTTATGTAAAAGTTGCATTTGCATCCCATGCATTTTCCTAGGATTGGACCTAGGCCCGTGTTTAACTAACACAAGCCATTAGTTGTTGGGGCGATTGTTCATCCTTGTTTTGTTTACTTTTTATAATATATGCATGATATGATATAAATAATGAGTATGTGAGTTATTATTATGATAATAACAAAGTTGCATGAATCTGGAAAACATACGATCAAACATGGCGAGCTTTTAAATAAAATTAATGATGAGACCTTTCAAAATTAAAAACCCTCATTTTGAATAAGATTCAAAATTAATATCAAGCCCGAAAAGGGGAATTATAAAGTTGTTTGTAATTTCAATGTCTTCAATCGACAATGGGTGCATGATGAACGCTACCCGTGTTCGGGGATCGGCTCATATTATTGGGGGAGCCCTGGACACCGGAAAACTGTGACATCCATTGACATGGTGATGTGAACTACGTGGAACTCCCATGCTTTTGGCTCATATTATTGAGGGAACTCATGGCGACCGTCCATTAAGGTTCAACATCGATGGGTAAGGCTTGACACGTAAAGATGAACGGCGTGATATTATTGGGTCCTAATAAAACATGAGACAAAATTTTACGTAGAGTGTTGCATGGTGATGCAATTGGAAACTACCTCTTAGGAATTGTGATTGGCTGATATTATTCGGGATCATTAATTTATGAAGTAAAAGTCCATACTTCATATCTTACTAAATATTTTAAAAATAGTCATTAACATTTATATTGTAACGCCCCATATTTGACGACTGTCCTCACTATATCAAGACGAGTCTTTCCAGCGTGCTTATGTCCTCACTCACACGCAGCCTGGAAAACTTCCCAGGAGGTCACCCATCCCAAAATTGCCCTAAGTCAAGCACGCTTAACTTTGGAGTTCTTATGTGATGAGCTACCGAAAAGAAGATGCACCTTCGTGATATGAGTAATACAAATCAAATCTTTTAAGTCCTCTTCAACTGTATAGTCCATTACATTGAACAGTCTCGGAATCCCTCTCATTCCCGTGTGGGTCGGTTCATTCATGTTCCCTCCACCTAGAAGCCTGCCAGGAGCCGCTCATTGTCCGTGCAACTGATGGCACCGGCGATCACCCCCCGCCCTCTTCGGCCCCGGGCCTCACATGCCCACCAGCTTCCGCTTGGTTCGTCCCCGTACCACACCGTACTAAGAGAGGTCGGCTCTGATACCAACTGTAAAGCCCCATATTCGACGACTGTCCTCACTGTATCAAGACGAGTCTTTCCAGCGTGCTTATGTCCTCACTCACACGCACCCTGGAAAACTTCCCAGGAGGTCACCCATCCCAAAATTGCCCCAAGTCAAGCACACTTAACTTTGGAGTTCTTATGTGATGAGCTACCGAAAAGAAGATGCACCTTCGTGATATGAGTAATACAAATCAAATCATTTAAGTCCTCTTCAACTGTACAGTCCATTACATTGAACAGTCTCGGAATCCCTCTCATTTCCGTGTGGGTCGGTTCATTCATGTTCCCTCCATCTAGAAGCCATCAGGAGCCGCTCATTGTCCGTGCAGCTGATGGCACCGGCGATCACCCCCCGCCCTCTTCGGCCCCGGGCCTCACATATATGTTTTACTTTTCAGTACTTTTTGACAATGTCTTCGATTCTCAATCCGCTATCTGCAACACTCGACAAACACGTATTAACCAGACCTAATTACCTCAATTGGCTAAGAAATATGAAAATCGTCTTGAATTCGGAAAGGATAACGTATACACTTACTGAGTCGCCCCCTGTTTAGTCTTCGATTGACTGCACTCCTGAGAAATTGCAGACTTACAAGGAATGGTGTAACCATGACTTGAAAGCAAAGTGTTATATGCAGGCTTCTATGAATGATGAGAAGTCGGTTCTTTATGTGAGTTATTCATCATGTACGGAGATTGGTCCACATGGGAAGGGAAAGTAGCGTTCTTTCCAACGTCCCAAGAAGAACGTGCCCTTGAAGAGGCAAGCTCCGAATCCCGTTGTGGCAGCCACACCAGTAAAGGCTGAGAAGACTGCTGATGTTTGTCATCACTGCAAGAAGCCTGGACATTGGAGGCGTAAATGCAGAGAATATCTTGCCCAGAAGGGTTCTGGAAATGGTATGTTCTATATTGAATTAAACAATTCAATTAACTCTACTTCTTGGGTATTGGATACCGGCTGTGGCTCACATCTCTGTAATGATTTACAGATGATGGGAAGAAGTAGGAGACTTAGGGAAGGTGAGACATTCTTAAGGATGGGCAATGAAGCAAGAGTTGCTGCCAAGGCCGTAGGAGATGTTTACTTGCTTTTGAACAACGATTTTAAGTTGATTTTATGAGATGTTTTGTTTGTACCTGATTTGGTGAAAAAAATTGTTTCCATTTCTATGCTTGATAAAGATGGATATTCTTATTTATTTAGCAAATGTTTTTGCAACATTTACAAGAATGAATGTTTGATTGGTATTGGGGAATTTGAAAACGATCTCTATAACTTAAAATTGAAAGATATTCTACTAAACAATGTCCAAGCAATAATAAAAACAAACAAGCGAAAACAAGATACTCTAAATTCGGCACAATTATGGCATGCTCGATTAGGACATATTTCCCTAAGGAGAATGAACAAGCTAGTGGGAGTGGCATGATTGATACGTCTGATATTAATTCTCTCCCAACTTGTGAATCCTGTCTAAAAAGAAAGATGACTAAAATTCCCTTTAAGGGCCATGTGGAGCGAGCCAAAGGGTTATTGGATTTGATCCATATCGATGTGTGCGGTCCGCTTAGAATCACCACTAAGCATGAACATGCCTACTTCATTACCTTTACCGATGATTTTTCGAGGTATGGGTATGTGTATTTGATGAAATACAAGTTTGAAGCTTTGAAAGGTTCAAAAAATTCAGAAGTGAAGTAGAGAAACAGTTGGGACGAAGCATCAAATCACTTCGATCGGATCGAGGTGGTTAGTACTTGAGTGTTGAGTTCCAAGAGTATCTTAGGGAGAATGAGATTGTCTCGCAGTGGACTCCGCCTTCTACACCACAGTTGAATGGTGTTTTGGAGCATCTTAACTGGACTTTGATGGACATGGTTCGGTCTATGATGGGGTTCACGGAGTTGCCACCATCCTTTTGGGGATATGCGCTTGAGACAGCGGCACTGTTGTTGAACAATGTCCATTCAAAGGCAGTTGATAAGACGCGATATGAGATATGGATGGGTAAGCATCCCAAATATTCTTATCTTAGAATATGGGAATGCCCTGCTTATTTGAAACAGGCAGTGGGAGATAAATTGGATAGTAAATCCATTTTATGTTACTTTGTGGGATATCCAAGGAATTCAGTTGGATACTACTTCTATCATCCCCAAGAAAAAAAGTGTTTGTTTCTAGGAATGCAACCTTTTTGGAAAAAGAATTTCTATTGGATAGAAAAGGGGAGATGATAGAACTCGAAAAGGTTCGAGAGACACCCACAATTGAAGAACCCAAAACCGAAGAGCCAAGAGAGGAGATACAAGCTCCTAGAAGATCCGAGAGAGTCTCGAGACCACCTATGAGGTATGGTCTGCTTCTTGAAGAGGGACATGATGAGCCTAACCATGGATGTGATCCAAGGACCTTCAAGGAAGCGTTATCTGATCCCGATTCATCAAAGTGGCTTGAAGCAATGGAATCTGAGATGAATTCCATGCATTCGAACCAAGTGTGGAAACTCGTGGATCCAACTGAGGGAATTGTTTCCATAGGGTGTAAATGGATTTACAAGAAGAGACTTGGGGCGGATGGGAAGGTATTGACCTTCAAGGCGCGATTGGTGGCAAAAAGATATACTCAAAGACAAGGAGTTGACTTTGAGGAAACCTTTTGTAGAACCCGTAAATCAGTAGACGTATAAGCCATGCATAATTCTAGATTTTTAAATTTAATTGACTTCATTGCATGATTATTTTAAATGCATTTGTTTAAAGTTAATTATTTCATTATTTCAGTTCAGTAGATTGATTTTTAGCATTTCAGTATTTTCAGTGAGGTCGGACCGGAGTTGGAGTTTTGAGATAGAATTTAAGATTCGAGAAATATTTTCAGAAGTTAATTTAGCTAGCAACCAAGTTCATTTAAGTTAGAAAGGGAGGTTTGAGGATTAAATTTAATTATTTGAGGTGATTAAGAAATGAACTCATTTAAGTTATTTAATTAAGGGGTTAGCTCACTAAATTATTTAAAGGATTAGTAAGGCTTTCAAGGATTATTAGTTGACTAGATAATCAACATTCCCCTTTATTTTATTATGCATTTTTCGGCCACCCTTAGTGCTAGAAGATTCATTTTCCAACTCATCAACTTTGACCAATTCTTTGCATGTAATTAGTAGGATAATTCTAGGATTTTTGGGAGCACAATTTAATTAATTAATGGACATATCCTAGACTAGAAAATAAGCAAGATTTCGGCCACTACCTCCTAGAAGCATCCACCAACTCATTTGATATCAATTCAAAATTTAAAATTCAAATGCATGAAGACTTGGTTTTGATTCTTTCCTTATATCTTGCACCCACTTCCCTCACCCTCCTAACCATCATTCCCCCTCCCTTAGTCACGAAATTCAGAGTGTTTTTGAGAGAGGAAAACCGTGGGAATTCAGTAGGAAGCAAGGGAAGAAAAATCGAGAGCAAGAAAGGTAGACAAGAAGCGCTCCATCTCCTCCGGGCCGCGTCGTCGTTGTTTCGTTCGTTTTCTTTCGAAACGAAACCAGGCATGTCTAGATTCTTTCAAAACCTCAATCAAGTCATATTATCATTTATTTTTCAGTACATGATCAAGATTTATCATTTCAAAAACCGAAATTTTCAGTAGACAAGAAACGAAAATTCTGCACAGATTTTTTATCGACTTCCATGCTTCACGATTGGTATGTTTTGTTTCGATTTCAGGGATGGATCGTTCCAGGGGCTCGAGGCTGCATATGGACATGTACTAGGACATGTTAGGGCCATGTTAGAACGTTTATTTCAGTCCCATGCTTGCTGGAAAAACAGAAATGACAGCAACACCATTTGTGTCCCTTTTTGAGTTTGAAAATTCAGTTTCTTGTCATGGAGGAGGGATCTGATCTTGGCTGCCCCAAGGGCCTATAGCCATGGTTGGATCACTTTCCTAGCATGTCTAAGACGTGACTAAGTCTCCCTTTTGGTGGCTTGGTCCATGGCTCATCGGTTTTTAAATAATCAACAAGAACAGCCCCTTTCCCCATTCGGCCCCTTCCATTTTTCAGCATATGGTTTCGTTTCTTTTGTTGCTTGGTATGGATCTTGGTTGGCCTATGGCCCTTAGCCACGGTTCATATCATGCTCCTAGATGTCTAGATTGTGCCATGGTCAATCAAATGGCCATTGGAATGACGCAAGACATCGATCATAGCATAAACACTACACACGCATGCACGTTGCTTTCGGTTGGACCCTTCGGTTGAGTTATGGTGTGATGCAGATTGTGGCTGGACTAGGGCCCTTAGCCATGGTTCAAATCATTTCTTGGGATGTTGGTAAGAGTCTCTGGTCGGTGGTTCACGCCCCTAATGGCCGATAGTCTCGAAACCAACGCAAGTCTTGTAGTTGCGCAGCTGCTGGAAATTACAGCAAGTTGCTGTGTCGTTTAGAAGGCTTGTTTGAGTTCTTGGTTGGCTTTTAGCCCATGGCCTTGGACTGGACAGTGCCTCATTGAGTTAGGAAGGTCATGTTTTCAACCGTTCGTCATTTGGATCATTTTTGAGATCGTACGAGAATTTACGGTGCAATGTGCCAAATTGACTCTCGAAAGAGCGTTTCGTGTTTTGGCCTCCATTCCACCTAGATTTCGATCCTATCATTTTAGGAACATTATTTTATGATTTTTCAACGTATTTTAATCATGACTATACGTCGGTTCAGTGTCGGTTCAAGTTGACTCGGAGTCATGATTAAATGCGAAGTCATTAGGCGTCATAGTCGCATCTTTTGAACGTAAATTGCATAGTTGGTCAAGTTTAAGCTATTGCATATTTTTCATGGCACAGTTAGGTTGCAGCGAGCCTGGGAACGATCCAATCCAATCTAGTTGGTAAATTTACAGGAATTTTCATTATGCCAGTTAATTATTTTACGTGCATTAAATAGAAAATGATTATTTTTGAGATTTATGCGATATGGCTTGTGGTTCATTCACTATGTGGGAGTGTTATTTTATACGGTCGCCAGTGACCGATCAGTTCAGTATGGTACCACCCGATCGCCAGTGACCGGCCAGCTCAGTTCAGTTTCAGCCTCCCCGGTAGCCAGTTACCGATCAGTTCAGCTTAGTGCAGTGGCCACAGGCGTAAAACATAATCTCGACAGAATATTTAATCAGTTATTTCAGTACAGGCTCCAATGAGCAAACATTTTTACTGTGATTATCAGTTCAGTTATACACGTATTATAATTGCTCAGTACAGATTATTTTTCAGTATGCCTCAGGACAGGATATGTTAACTCATGCATATTTAAATTCAGATTTTTACTCGTTAGATGCGATTTATGCATGCTGAGTCTTTAGGCTCACTAGACTTGATTGTTGTAGGTACTGATGAGGCCAGGGCCGAGGGCGGGGACCAGTGAGCCAGCTTGGGTCGGCAGTAGTGGCACCCGAGGACCTCAGTGCAGCAGTTGTTATTTTATTCCGCAAACAATTTTTATCAGTCGTTGGATAAATTTTTTTTAAATTGTTATTGTTGGCAAAACTTTATTTTCTTCCGCTGCTATTATTTTGAAATATTGAACTTGATTCTTCAGTGATTTTATGAATGAGGCCACTTAAGTTCTTTTAAAAAGAAAATTTTTAATTTTCCGCAAATTTCAAGCAAGGAGTTTTAGGCCCCTTTACACCTTTTCTCCAGTTGCAATGTTCAAGTCCATAAGGATATTGCTAGCCATAGCTGCATGGTATGACTATGAGATATGGCAGATGGATGTCAAGACAGCCTTTCTTAATGGGGATATTAAGGAAGAGATTTACATATCTAAACCTGAAGGGTTTACATCTGTCGGAAGTGAGCATATGGTATGCAAACTTCAAAGATCTATTTATGATCTAAAACATGCATCTAGGAGTTGGAACCTCAGATCCGATAGTATAATCAAAGAGTTTGATTTTACTAAGAATCCTGAGGAACCCTGTGTGTATAAGAAGGTTAGTGGGAGTGCTGTGACATTCCTTGTGTTTTATGTTGATGACATTCTACTCATTGGGAATGAAGTAGGAATGTTGCAATCAACTAAAATATGGTTAGCGAGTAAGTTCTCGATGCAGGACTTGGGTTAAGCATCTTTTGTATTGGGAATACAGATCTATAGAGATAGATCAAGAAGATTGCTTGGTATCACCTAGTCCATATACATTGATACCATCGTGAAGCGGTTCTAGATGGATGAGTCCAAGAGAGGACATCTACCAATGTGTCATGGCGTGTCCCATTCCAAGTCTATGTCTCCAAAGACTGATGCCAAGATAGCGGCGATGACACGCATTCCGTATGCATCTGCGATTGTTAGCATCATCTATGGGATGATATCTACGTGTCCTTACGTGGCTTTTGCACTAAGTGTAGTGAGTAGATATCAATCAAACCCTGGTCTTCCACACTGGAAAGCTGTGAAAGACATACTCAAGTATTTGAGAAGGACCAATAAGTTGTTCTTGGTCTATGGGGGTGGAGAACTGAAATTCGAAGGCTATATCGACTCTAGCTTTCAAAGCGATATCGATGACTCGAAGTCAACCTCTGGGTTCGTATTCATGCTCAATGGTGCTGCTGTCTCTTGGAAGAGTTCCAAGCAAGACAGTACTGCGGATTCCACCACTGAGGCCGAATACATTGCTGCATCAGCTGCAGCAAAGGAGGCTGTTTGGATAAGAAATTTCGTCCAAGAGTCGGGCGTCATTCCTAATGGAGTTGCTCTTGTCCTGGTGTTTTGCGACAACACGGGAGCTATAGCTCAAGCAAAGGAGCAAAGGTCTCATCAGAAATCCAAACACGTATTGAAAAAGTACCACATCCTCCGAGAGATTTTGGAAAGAGGAGAAGTGTCGATTGACAAACTCGGCTCCGCAGATAATATTGCTGATCCATTAACTAAACCTTTACCTGGACCATTATTCGAGAAGTATCGCGAATCGATGTGTTTGAAGCATATGGGTAGTTGGCTCTAGTGCAAGTGGGAGATTGTTAGAGTAGGTGCCCATCGAGCCAAGTGTTGGCTGAGTGTTAACAATGAAACTCTATGTATTAACAATCTTTATTTTAATAATATTTGAAATTATTGTTTTGGCACATCTTTATCTGTATACCAATGCTAGTTGCATAGATAAAGTCCTTGAATATACAAATAGTAGAAAGAATATGAGATGCTCATATGATGAGTATCATGAAACTCATATTTGCAATACTGTATATTCTAAACAGTTCCTAGTCGATTCAGCCGCTAAGAAGGATATAGGCCGCTCGAGTTTGATACTAGTATCTGCGATGTGAGTACCATGTTTCATTGATAGGGGACATTGTGATGTACGAACATGCAGATAGGTGCTCCTTGTAGAGTGCACCGAACAACCCTCCATAAAGGACTTTTCAAGTGGTTCTCACTTATCGAATGGAAACGTCCTAGTTTATGTGTGGGGACCCGGACGCTAATTCATTTTTTAATCATCTTTGAGAATAATTAACTCAATTAAGATAAACATGGTGTAAATTTTTTTTTTAAAATACAATTGCGGAAACGTAATGTAATCAATCTGATATACATATCACAAGTAAAGTACATGTCTTGTACTCAATACATTAAACTCAAGCTAGGGTTCAACTACTATATATCAAGTGCTGAGGCCTATCTACTTCTGATCCGGATCACCACGCTAACTTGTCCTCTCTCATTCTTTTCTTGACCCTGATCCTGTCCTACCTGTTGTCATGCACACATACAAACACAACAACAGCCGGATAACTCCGGTGTGAATATAATCCCAGTATAAACAATCTGTACATGCAATCATATAAAAACATATATAAAAGCATATAACAGATATCAATAGCATGTATCAAATCAGAAAGACATGTATCGATATAAAACTGTAAATAACTCGTGACTCGTCATCTCAGACTCGACTCATCTCTAATCTTGGGATCCCGTTTGTGAAGGGGCCTAAAACTCCTTTCTTGAAAATTTGCGGAAAATTAAAAATTTTCTTTTTAAAAGAACTTAAATGGCCTCATTCATAAAATCACTGGTGAATCAAGTTCAATATTTCAAAATATTGCAGCGGAAGAAGATTAAAGTTTTTGCCAACAACAAGGATTTAAAAATATCCAACGACTGATAAAATTGTTTACGGAAAAAAATAACAACTGCTGCTCTGAGGTCCTCGGGTGCCACTACTGCCGACCTAAGCTGGCTCACTGGTCCCCGCCCTCGGCCCTGGCCTCATCAGTACCTACAACAATCAAGTCTAGTGAGCCTAAAGACTCAGCATGCATATATCGCAGGTAACGAGTAAAAATCTGAATTAAAATATGCATGAGTTAACATATCCTGTCCTGAGGCATACTGAAAATAATCTGTACTGAGCAATTATAATACGTGCATAACTGAACTGGAAATCACTGTAAAAATATTTGCTCCTTGGAGCCTGTACTGAAATATCTGGTAAAATTTTCTTTTGAGATTATGTTTTACGCCTGTGGCCACTGCACTAAGCTGAACTGATCGGTAACTGGCTACCGGGGAGGCTGAAACTGAACTGAGCTGGCCGGTCACTGGCGACCGGGTGGTACCATACTGAACTGATCGGTCACTGGCGACCGTATAAAATAACACTCCCACATAGTGAATGAACCACAAGCCATATCGCATAAATCTCAAAAATAATCATTTTCTATTTAATGCACGTAAAATAATTAACTGGCATAATGAAAATTCTTGTAATTTTACCAACTGGATTGGATTGGATCGTTCCCAGGCTTGCTGCAACCTAACTGTTCCATGAAAGATATGCAATAGCTTAAACTTGACCAACTATGCAATTTACATTCAAAAGATGCGACTATGACGCCTAATGACTTCGCATTTAATCATGACTCCGAGCCAACCTGAACCGACACCGAACCGACGTATAGTCATGATTAAAATACGCTGAAAAATCATAAAATAATGCTCCTAAAATGATAGGGTCGAAATCTAGGTGGAATGGAGGCCAAAACACGAAACGCTCTTTCGAGAGTCAATTTGGCACATTGCACCGTAAATTCTCGTACGACCTCAAAAATGATCCAAATGACAAACGGTCAAAAACATGACCTTCCTAACTCAATGAGGCACTGTCCAGTCCAAGGCCATGGGCTAAAAGCCAACCAAGAACTCGAACGAGCCTCTGAACCAACACAGCAACTTGCTGTAATTTCCAGCAGCTGCGCAACTACAAGACTTGCGTTGGTTTCGAGACTATCGGCCATTAGGGGAGTGAACCACCGACCAGAGACTCTTACCAACATCCCAAGGAATGATTTGAACCATGGCTAAGGGCCCTAGGCCAGCCACAATCCGCATCACACCAAAACTCAACCGAAGGGTCCAACCGAGAGCAACTTGCATGCGTGTGTAGTGTTTATGCTATGATCGATGTCTCGTGTCATTCCAATGGCCATTTGATTGACCATGGCATGATCTAGACATCTAGGAGCATGATATGAACCGTGGCTAAGGGCCATAGGCCAACCAAGATCCATACCAAGCAACAAAAGAACGAACCAAAAGCTGAACAAATGAAGAAGCCGAAGGGGTATAGGGGCTGTTGTGATGTTTTTATTAAAAAACCGATGAACCATGGACCAAGCCACCAAAAGGGCAACTTAGTCACGTCTTAGACTTGCTAGGGAAGTGATCCAACCATGGCTATAGGCCCTTGGGGCAGCCAAGATCAGATCCCTCCTCCATGACAAGAAACTGAATTTTCGAACAACATTTTCTGCACCTATGGGGACTTGCTGTCATTCTGAATTTCCAGCAAGCATGGGGATGGTTTGAATGGACCAACATGGTCCTAATGCATCCTACTACATGTATATAAGCCGTCTTGGGAGCCTGGAGTCGATCCAATACCTGAAACTCACAAACCAAAAGAAACCGTGAAGCTTGCCAAGGAAATCGAAAATTCTGCATGTGTGGTTTCAAAATGTTTTGACATGGATCTCAATTTTTACTTGAATAAACATGATCATGTACTGAAAAATAAATGATAATATGACTTGATTGAGGTTTGAAAGAAATCTAGACATGCCTGGTTTCGTTTCGAAAGAAAACGAACGAAACAACGACGACGCGGCACGGAGGAGGTGGAGCGCTTCTCTTTTCTACCTTACCTTGCTCTCGATTTTTCTCTCTTCTTTTTGGCTAGGTACCTCACGATTTTTCTACTGAAAATGAGTGTGAATTCACTCTGAATTTTCGAAAAGGAGAGGGGGGGAAAAATGGTTAGGAGGGTGAGGGAAGTGGGTGCAAGATTTAAGGAAGATCCAAGACCAAGTCTTCCCAAATTTGAATTTTGAATTATGGTTTGATATCAAATGAGTTGGTGGATGCTTCTAGGAGGTAGTGGCCGAATTCTCTCTTGATTCTAGACTAGGATATGTCCATTTATTTAATTAAATTGTGCTCCCAAAAATCCTAAAATTATCCTACTAATTACATGCAAAGAATTGGTCAAAGTTGATGAGTTGGAAAATGAATCTTCTAGCACTAAGGGTGGCCGAAAATTGCATAATAAAATAAAGGAAAATGTTGATTATCTAGTCAACTAATAATCCTTGAAAGCCTTACTAATCCTTTAAATAATTTAGTGAGCTAACCCCTTAATTAAATAACTTAAATGAGTTCATATCTTAATCACCTCAAATAATTAAATTAAATGCTCAAACCTCCCTTTCTAACTTAAATGAACTTGGTTGCTAGCTAAATTAACTTCTGGAAATATTTCTCGAATCTTAAATTCTATCTCAAAACTCCAACTCCGGTCCGGCCTCACTGAAATAACTGAAATGCTAAAAATCAAACTACTGAACTGAAATAATAAAATAATTAACTTCAAATAAATGCATTTAAAATAATCATGCAATGAAGTCAATTAAATTTAAAAATCTAGAATTATGCACGGCTTATACGTCTACTGACTTAAGGGTTCTACACCGGTTCCTGGACATTGTCTCATATATCGAATCTCAGCGATAGGAATAAATCAACTCCTAAGAAAACATCGATATAAACCAAACATCTAGTGTCTTGGCATATCCGCCACAGAATTGGCATATCCTGCCAATGACTAGGCATCTCCGCCCATTACTCAATATACGCTTTGCTATAAATCAATAGAATAAGCATATCAATCTCAGACATTGCAACATATCGAGGCAATGACAATTAAGTATGTGATTTTGGGAAAATCAAGTTAAATCAAACTCGAGTTGTGCAATCCCAGATCAACATTGATTTATACCTATCTTTTCTGTCAATCTGACTCTGTCAAAGTCTCGGATTCAAAGCCTGTCAATAACAATGTCCAGTTGAAGCTCTTGTCGATAGGATCATGGTACTGAAGTCAGATTGAAATTCTGACGGGCGAAGTGATGAATGAATTGAAAGTTTTATATATATATATCATGCATGGTAATGGCAAGTGGCTTCATCTTCTTGCTGCACGTCTCGCGCATATGCGCGACCCTCCGCGGCGCATATGCACGAGACATTCTGTCTCGGCGCGTAACATCACGGCAGCTCGCGTATATGCGCGCCATCACCCGTGTAGGGACCCGGTTGCTAACTCATCTTCCTTAATCATTGGGACTAATTTGATCAATTGTGTATGCTTAAAAAAAAATTTCTTATATATATACAACATAGCATTACTAGCCTAAATATATACAAGCATACCACAAGTTAAGTTTCTTTATTATACAAGATCAAACGTAAAGTCTACAACACATGATCCACTTGCAAATTTATTCCATTTACAAACCATCTAACTAGTGTTTGTTTCCCATCATTACATGTCTAGAAATAAAACACCAGTTTCATATCTAAGCTCGGATCACCACGCTAATCATCACTCGTTCAAGCTCTTCTCGGTACTGATCCTGTCCCACCTGTTGCCATGCACACATACAAACACGACAACAGCCGGAAACTCCGGTGAGAATAAATCCCAGTATAAAACATGTATACATGCAATGCATAAGATCATATACAAAACATAAACCATGTATCAAGAACATGAATCATGATTTATGACACATTAGTGAATACAGATAAAACTCTTGACTCGACTCACATCTAAGTCTAGGATCCCGGTGTGAATAAGACATAACAAATCTCCCACATACTCTCCCAATCGGGGTGGCGGTACGTCTTATTCCTAGACTTCGGTCATTTCTGTATCGAACATCTACAATAGGAATCGATCTTCTCCTATGCAACTCGATACCACCGAACATCTAGTAACTTGGCTGCTCTGCCAAGGACGTACTCATATATCTTAAGTGCATTTCTATAATTCAATAGACAAAATATAAACATCTCAAAGCATAAAAAATCTAGTATGTGGTTTAGGGAAACTCAAGTTCAATCTGACTTGAGTCGTATCTCCCGGTTCAACATTGATTTATACCTTTCTTTGTTCGGTGTTTGGTTGGATGAAATCAATCTCAATCTTCGAAACCTTCAATACCAATCTGAAATAACAATTGAGAGGCATGAGATTACATAAACTCAATTAACTTACGTGATAGGCTTACTATTCGGTCTAGATTTATTTCAACGGCATAACGGCGTAATTTCGATATACCGACAACTCAATCATCAATAGATTCAATGTCACAACTCATCATCATCAACCAATGTTATACACAAGTCACAAAATATGTATAATCCCACTCACATATATGCTGAAATTCATAACAATCGTATACGATAACATTTCTTCGATCCGGTTTCGATTCTACTTATCTCAACATATCAAGAACACATCCTATAGCTCAAAATCTGATTTCCCCAACATGATATTTTCAAATCAAGCAAGAACATCATAAAACTTACATCCTTTGGAAGCTAGTGACAAGATAATCACAAAATCAAGCTAAAAATGAAACTTGAGAAGTTCTCAACTTTGCTCTCGATTCTTGCAGCTGGAATGAAGGATGAAATACAATTCATATATATATCTTGCCTGTAAGGGGCAAATGGCTTCACCTTAACACAACACGTCTCGCGCATATGCGCGACCATCCTCGGCGCATATGCGCGTGACACTATGTCTCGGCGCGTGTAAGTCTCGGCAGCTCGCGCATATGCGCGGAAGAGCGCGCACCTCTTCCGCGCATATGCGCGAGGCCCTTCACATGTAATGCCTGAGATTTAATTGCTGTAATCAGACGTTGATTAATTGACAGAATTGAGATTATAGGAACTCAAATGAAGAAGCAGGGCATCGTTACATATAAGCCAAGATGTTGGACCGAACATCTCGCGTCCGAGCGGTAGAAAAGAACCGCCAGAGCGCCAATGCAACATGAGTTTGGACAGAATGTTTGGCGCCCGAGCGGTAGAATATTACCGCCCGAGCGCCAGGAGATGTTCAGCCGAGTATCTCGACAGGAACTTCCGCGCCCGAGCGGTAAACATTAACAGCCCGAGCACCGAGCAAGCGCCCGGGCGGGAATTTATAACCGCCCGAGCGCCAACCAGAATTGAGGAAAAGCTAACACATTGCTTGGACATGCAACGTGTGAATATATATATATATGCACGAATTCTTCAGAAAAGGGAGGAAAGAAGAATCGAGAAAGGGCCGAGGAAAGAGTGAAAAATCTCTACGCCGTTTGTGAGAAATCCGCCCGTCCGATTTTTGAATCTGACCGCGGTACTGTGTTCCTATCAACATAGACTTCAACTGGACGTATGTTTTGCTACGTTTGGATATGTTTTGAAATTATGGTATTGTCAGAATCTGATATGATTCATATATGATGTTCTTGTCATGTTAGACATCGTTTAATCGAAACCGGACTGGAGAACAGATACCATATGAAATTGTTATGATTTTCGGAGTAGTTTTGGAGTCGATTTGATATCAGAATTGGATTGTTATCAATTATGAGGTATTGGAATCGATATCTGACCGATATGGTAGTGCTGGATATATTGAAATTATGACGTATGTTGTTGAAACAGAATTTGATTAAATTCTGATTATATCCAGTATTAGTTGAGTGGTGTATTGATATTGTACCCTTGATATCATTATTTTCAGATTGAGTATTGACAGGCTTGGGGTTTGAGACTTCAACAAAGTCAGAGTATCAGAAAGAAAGGTATAAATTAATGTTGAGTTGGGATTGCACAACTCGAGTGAGATTTGACTCGAGTCTCCCTAAATCACATACTTAGTTTATTGCATTGATATTTGTAATTGATGAGATTGATGTTTGTAGTCTATTGATTTATAGCCACTGCATGTATTGACTACTGATTGTTTAGTCATTGGCTGATTCGCCTAGTCACCGGCTGATTCGTCTGGTTATGGGCTGATTCGTCTGGTTATCGACTGATTCATCTAAACTTTGGCTGATTCGCTTAATTACTGGCTGATTCGTCTAGTTATTGGCTGATTCGCTTAATTCTTGACTGATTCGTCAATTCTGCGGCTGTTTCGCCCAGACACTGGATATATGAATTATATCGATGCCGTTTAGGGTTGATTCATTCCTATCGACTGAGATTCGATATAATTATCAATATCCAGACATTGGGATCCCTAGGTTAGAGTTGAGTCGAGTCTGAGACGACACGTTGTTTGAGTCGAGTCTATGATGACTAGTTGATTTACAGTTTTATATCATTCATGTTTGTTGATTTGCTACATGTTAATGATAATTGTTATATGCTTTTGTATATGTTTCTATATGATTGCATGTTTACATTGTTTATACTGGGATTTATTCTCACCGGAGTTATCCGGCTGTTGTCTTGTTTTGTATGTGTGCATGACAACAGGTGGGACTGGATCATGGTCAAGAAGAGGATGAGAGAAGACAGTTAGCGTGGAGATCCGGACTTAGGAGTATATCTGTTATATCTCCTGAGATGTAGTGAAGAAACAGTAGTTATTATGATTTACGATTGTACAGGACTTGTGCTTAGATCTGAATAGTGATCTTGTAAATGAGATATGACTTATTTCATATGCTGCGTACTCTCGTAATTTAAAAAAAAAATTTAGACCTTGTCTATTTTAATTGATTAATTATTTCCAGAAAGTGATTAAGATTTTACTTAAGTTCGGGTCCCCACAACAGGTGGTATCAGAGCATTAGGTTCCCGAACATTAGGTTCTAGAACTGTAGGCTCTTGAGACTGAGATAGAAGCTAGTGAGCGCGGTAGAATGTGTTTTCTTTCCTTGCTTCTGATTGCTAGCATGCCTTACTGCTTTATATAATACATGTTACTTGTAACGCCCCGAAAATTTTAAGGTCCACGCAAACCAGGTGCATGCAATTATTAAATTCTCTTGCATTTTAAATAATTGTTTTAATTGCATTAATTAATTATGTTGTGCATATTTGCATATTTAAAATATATTCTTCTACATGATTGCATTAAAATGTATTTTTAAAGACTATTCGAGTTGCGATCGAGGAACGGAGACCGATGGCTGAAAAATAGAAATGTTTTTATTAAATAATTGTTTTTAATTATTTAAAATATGGGTGATGCTTTTTATTATTTTTGAAAATATGGGGTTTTGAGGTGATTTTATACACCGGGACGTAATTTTTATCGGTGTTGGATTTTCAACAAAAATACGAACGTTTTGACAACCCGACTATTAAATTCACAAACTTATATTACCAAAACTATTTTATATTTTTATTAAAACTTAATTAAGCTCTAATGGGCCTAATTAACCTCTTTAATGGGCCTAAGCTTGCTTAAGTGATTAATTAACTATATTTAAAACTAAAAACCTATCCTAAACCTCATAAAATCCCACGCCCCTCACCCCTCTTCAATTAGGACTCTTTCAATCAATTATCACAAGGCACACACACAATTTTAGACGAGAAAATTAGAAACAAGCCTTCGAGGAAAAATCAAATCCAAGGTCGATCGTGTCGCCGTTCTTCGTAATCGTCGACGTAAATTCGTGCGTTTAATACGCAAAGGCACGCCATACATCTCTTTTTTCTCATCTATCACATCATAGTATCGTTTTAAATATCGTGTGCATGAAAAACATGAAATTCTTTGAATTAATTTCGGAATATTGCACATACATGTATGAAATCCATGAATTTTGATCCAAAAACATGTTTATATGGTTGCTAAAGGGGCTGTCATGGCTAGGATATAATTAAGGATGATTTACACAAGTTTTAAGAGTCCTAATCACCCCAAAACGCTGCACAAACATGAAAGTTAAAGGCTGGAGTCCAAGGGGAATATGTACAGAGAGGGCCGATGGTTTTGGTTTGGTTGTCAAAGTGCAAGGTTTCGGTTGTCTTGCATGGGGTTTAGGGGTTCGACCAGGGCTTGAGGAGGGCTCGGTTGGGATGTGGCTAGGTCCTAGATAGGGTCCTAGGGTGGCTAGGGTCGAAGGAGGAGGGTGAGGAAGAGCCCTTGCGAGAAGGGACTCTTCACGCGTAACTTTCAGGGTGGCCGAGGGTTTCAGGTGCTATGGCTCGGTCTGGGGGCTAGCTAGTGGTCCATCAGGGTCCTAAGGTGATGGGTAAGGGTCGGGCCAGGGGCTTGGGCGGTGTGGTTCGCTGCTGGCTTGAACTGAAGTGGTGACCGTGAGGATGGCAGCAAGGAGGATGATCGCGCGTAGGCTGTTGCTGTGTTCAGGAAGATCGCTGCACGGGTTCAGGGGCTGGGTTAGTCTGGGCTTGGGCTGGGCGTGGTCTAGGGAAGGTTAGGGTCATGTGGGCTCGGCTGGAAGTGTCCTAGGTTGGCTAGGAGTCCTTATGTGCTTAGGAGTTACACACACATACACGGGCAGATTTGGGGCAGAGTTCAGTAGGCTTTTTGAACGGGTTAGGTTCATGATTTTGGGCTGGGCTTTCACAGTAGGGTCCCTAGATGGGTTGGCTAGGTTTTGGTTCAAGGTGGCTTGGGCGCGGCTCGAGTATTTTGGGAGATGGCTCGGGTGGTTCGCTTAGGTGTCATATTTCAAAATTAAAGAACTAAAAACGAATCCAAGGGTCCACGGGGGTGGCTCATGAATTGAAAGGGTAGAATTAATCATTAAAAGGTTTTGTTTAAAATTTGGGATCGAAATCATGAGTTTTGGATTTATTCGGGATTTAATCGCCATACGAAATGCTAATTAACGAGTTAATTGAAACGCCTAGTTTATGCCTTATAAAATTATGAAAAATTAAGTTTAAGCTTAAATAATTATTAGAAGTCTAAGTTTTTAATTTGGGAATTTTATATTAAGGTTTGGTTTAATTCGAGATTAAAATGCATTAATACGTCACATTTAAAGATTTATTTAAAAGTCCTCGTTTTAAGCTAAATAAAAATATGGGAAAATTCATGTAGGCTTAAATAATTATTTGGGACATGTTAGAATCAATGAAATTAAGAAAATGTCAAAAACGAGAAATTTTACGTCTAGGGGTAAAACGGTCATTTTACACCTAGAAATTAGTAAACGTCATGGCAGTGCCCTATTTGCTGTTTTATGTGCTAATATGATTAATTTCTATAGTTATGGATGTTTATGGAAATTTTTTATGTTAAAATGATATTTTAAATGTTTAGGGAAATTTATATGTTTATGATTTAATATGTCAAAATGTTATTGTAAATGTTTTGAGGTTAAAATGTCATTTTAAATGTTTATTAAAAGTTCATGATTAAATTATGATTTTTAGATGTCTATGGGATTTTTATGATTTAAGGTTGACATTTAAAAGACATGTTGCATACTTGGTTTCAAAAATAAAATGTTATGTTATGCATGATTTTTATAAAGTGGTGAGAATATAAATGTTGAATAAAGTGAAGTGATTGTGACTAATTCGTTAATGATGGCGACGTCGTGAGGGTTATGGTCCCAGTGGGAGCCCGACGATCGTGTTTCCATTATTACGAATATGAGGTTATGAGGTTTGAGGTAAGAATAGGAATATCGTGAGAGGAGAAGGCCCCAGAGGGAGCCCATTTATGGGAGAAGGCCTCAGAGGGAGCCCCGACGATCGTATTTCTATTCGATCATGTTAGGCCAAGGCTCAGTTGACCGGTGAGAGTGTCGCTGATGTCCCCGCCGCCCAGTACTGTGGTTTTATGTAGATGGATCCATCGTCATGTCATGTCATGTCAGGAAAGTCACAATTAACGATCTGAATTCAACAAAGGAAAAGGAAAAGGAAAATGTTTATGATCATGTTAAAGGTTTTATGTCATGTTGAGGAAAAAGGAAAAAGATTAAGGTTTATTTATGCATGTCATGAAAATGTTTATGTTTAAAGTTGATGCATCATTATAAAGATATTTTTATTTAAAGTTTTATGCATAATGAAAATGTTTACAAAAATGTTTATGTTTATGCATCATCATGAAAACGATATTTTAATTACAAGTATTTTTCACCGTTATGTGTTGACTGTATTACGTATTACTCGTTATAAAAATTATGGTGTGTTGAGTCTTTAGACTCACTAGGTGTGATGGATGCAGGTGGTATTGAGGGAGGACTTGATGAGTGATTTGACTGGACTGAAGACGCACACAACCCGAGGACCAGCGCTTCTACTTTTTTCCGCATTATGACTTTTGACTCATGCTTTATGATTAAAGATTTTTAAGTTTATTTATTTATGCATTTGAGAGATTTTTGAGAGGTTTAGTATGGGCTATTCCTTTCAAGTTATTCCTTTTTAGATTTGGTAAAACAGTAGACGATTTCATTTTATGACTAGTGCACCTGATTTTAAAAATGCTAGTGGGTGATGTTTTTATATGCAAAAAATTTTATAAAAATATTTGCATGTGAGAAAGGTACATGGCCGAAAATTAGAAAAAAAAAATTTTCTAGTACTATTAAAGCAATAAAAAGGACATGACATTTCAGTTGGTATCAGAGCAATGGTTCTGTAAAGGGTTGTGCCACCATCAGCGCCGGGAAGATCAGTCGTCAAGCCTCAATTTGTAAGTTTACGTGCTTTAGATAATTTTATTATATTACCTGCATAAGTACATGACTTATATGTTTATGTCTAATGTTTAATAGTTTTATGATAATATATATTTTATATGCTTTGGAATTTTATACATGATACGATATGAAATAAGAAATTATTTGATTTTAACGCATGTTTGCTTTTCGTGGAATTGGACTATGTTGATTTTTGGGTTTTAGTATTGACGTTTTACTTTTTGGGCTATAAGTTAATCACGAATATTATGAATGCTTTGGGACACGTAGATTTTCTAAGAAAATATTTATGATTCATGGTTACTAGTTGAATAATTTTTGGGAATTAGACGTAAGGAATAATGATTCGAGGATTTGCAACGACTTTGGGATTATAGAAAAGTATAATTTGGGATTGTAAGTTTGATGCAAGGTCAAGATTGGGTATATGAATTGATTTTTGGGTAAATAAGTTTAACGTTATCGAAATAATGTTATGGGAAACCTGTAAAAAGGAAATTAAGAATGCCAAAAAAATTCATGGGTTAATCGTAGGATTTTCGAAATTAAGGATCAATTAGGATATTTTTGAGGAAACTAAGAATTTATTTTGCAAATATTAAGGAATTTGGAGACTAGTTTAGCAATAAGTGCGAATTGAATGTGTTATATGATAAGAATTTTGATGATTTAAACTTTTAAGAATATGTAGAACCTTGGGATATCTTGGTTTTAGTATTATAAGAAATTTTATTCAAGGGTTTTAAGGATGAACCAATATTAGGCTTGAAAATCTAAGCGTTAGTGGATGCGTTTGGGATTTTAAGATTGAAATTTGATAATTTGATGAATATTTTGGGTATAAAATAAGAAAAATAATATGCAATAAGTTTGGTTATACATCTTTTTAATATTGGGAATCGTAAGAAAAATTGAAATTCGAAGTTATAATAATATGGCATTAAGTAATTATGGGTCTTTTTAAGTTGTCATTTGCAAATAAGGATTTAGAAGAAAAATTTATTTGGGATCAAGCAGACGTAAGGACTTTCTAGAATTTAAGTTTAATCAGAGTAGCGTAGCGGAAGCGTGGATTTTTGGGATACTAGAACTAAGTATAAACTTTGGGTTACTAAGGATAAGCGAATTTCGAGGACGAAATTCAATTTAAGGGGGAAGATTGTAACGCCCCGAAAATTTTAAGGTCCACGCAAACACGTGCATGCAATTATTAAATTCTCTTGCATTTTAAATAATTGTTTTAATTGCATTAATTAATTATGTTGTGCATATTTGCATATTTAAAATATATTCTTCTACATGATTGCATTAAAATGTATTTTTAAAGGCTATTCGAGTTGCGATCGAGGAACGGAGACCGAGGGCTGAAAAATAGAAAATGTTTTTATTAAATAATTGTTTTTAATTATTTAAAATATGGGTGATGCTTTTTATTATTTTTGAAAATATGGGGTTTTGAGGTAATTTTATACGCCGGGACGTAATTTTTATCGGTGTTGGATTTTCAACAAAAATACGAACGTTTTGACAACCCGACTATTAAATTCACAAACTTATATTACCAAAACTATTTTTATATTTTTATTAAAACTTAATTAAGCTCTAATGGGCCTAATTAACCTCTTTCATGGGCCTAAGCTTGCTTAAGTGATTAATTAACTATATTTAAAACTAAAAACCTACCCTAAACCTCATAAAATCCCACGCCCCTCACCCCTCTTCAATTAGGACTCTTTCAATCAATTATCACACGGCACACACACAATTTTAGAGGAGAAAATTAGAAACAAGCCTTCAAGGAAAAATCAAATCCAAGGTCGATCGTGTCGCCGTTCTTCGTAATCGTCGACGTAAATTCGTGCGTTTAATACGCAAAGGCACGCCATACATCTCTTTTTTCTCATCTATCACATCATAGTATCGTTTTAAATATCGTGTGCATGAAAAACATGAAATTCTTTGAATTAATTTCGGAATATTGCACATACATGTATGAAATCCATGAATTTTGATCCAAAAACATGTTTATATGGATGCTAAAGGGGCTGTCATGGCTAGGATATAATTAAGGATGATTTACACAAGTTTTAAGAGTCATAATCACCCCAAAATGCTGCACAAACATGAAAGTTAAAGGCTGGAATCCAAGGGGAATACGTACAGAGAGGGCCGATGGTTTTGGTTGGGTTGTCAAAGTGCAAGGTTTCGGTTGTCTTGCATGGGGTTTAGGGGTTCGACCAGGGCTTGAGGAGGGCTCGGTTGGGATGTGGCTAGGTCCTAGATAGGGTCCTAGGGTGGCTAGGGTCGAAGGAGGAGGGTGAGGAAGAGCCCTTGCGAGAAGGGACTCTTCACGCGTAACTTTCAGGGTGGCCGAGGGTTTCAGGTGCTATGGCTCGGTCTGGGGGCTAGCTAGAGGTCCATAAGGGTCCTAAGGTGATGGGTAAGGGTCGGGCCAGGGGCTTGGGCGGTGTGGTTCGCTGCTGGCTTGAACTGAAGTGGTGACCGTGAGGATGGCAGCAAGGAGGATGATCGCGCACAGGCTGTTGCTGTGTTCAGGAAGATCGCTGCACGGGTTCAGGGGCTGGGTTAGTCTGGGCTTGGGCTGGGCGTGGTCTAGGGAAGGTCAGGGTCATGTGGGCTCGGCTGGAAGTGTCCTAGGTTGGCTAGGAGTCCTTATGTGCTTAGGAGTTACACACACTTACACGGGCAGATTTGGGGCAGAGTTCAGTAGGCTTTTTGAACGGGTTAGGGTCATGATTTTGGGCTGGGCTTTCACAGTAGGGTCCCTAGATGGGTTGGCTAGGTTTTGGTTCAAGGTGGCTCGGGCGCGGCTCGAGTATTTTGGGAGATGTCTCAGGTGGTTCGCTTAGGTGTCATATTTCGAAATTAAAGAACTAAAAATGAATCCAAGGGTCCACGGGGGTGTCTCATTACTTGGAAGGGTAGAATAAATCATAAAAAGGTTATGTTTAAAATTTGGGATCGAAATCATGAGTTTTAGATTTATTCGGGATTTAATCGCCATACGAAACACTAATTAACGAGTTAATTGAAACGCCTAGTTTATGCCTTATAAAATTATTAAAAATTAAGTTTAAGCTGAAATAATTATTAGAAGTCTAAGATTTTAATTTGGGAATTTTATATTAAGGTTTGGTTTAATTCGAGATTAAAATGCATTAATACGTCACATTTAAATATTTATTTAAAAGTCCTCGTTTTAGGCTAAATAAAAATATGGGAAAATTCATGTAGGCTTAAATAATTATTTAGGACATGTTAGAATCAATGATTTTAAGAAAATGTCAAAAACGAGAAATTTTACGTCTAAGGGTAAAACGATCATTTTACACCTAGAAATTAGTAAACGTCATGGCAGTGCCCTATTTGCTGTTTTATGTGCTAATATGATTAATTTCTATAGTTATGGATGTTTATGGAAATTTTTTATGTTAAAATGATATTTTAAATGTTTAGGGAATTTTATATGTTTATGATTTAATATGTCAAAATGTTATTGTAAATGTTTTGAGGTTAAAATGTCATTTTAAATGTTTATGAAAAGTTCATGATTAAATTATGATATTTTGATGTCTATGGGATTTTTATGATTTAAGGTTGACATTTAAAAGACATGTTGCATGCTTGGTTTCAAAAATAAAATGTTATGTTATGCATGATTTTTATAAAGTGGTGAGAATATAAATGTTGAAGGAAGTGAAGTGATTGTGACTAATTCGTTAATGATGGCGACCGTGAGGGTTATGGTCCCAGTGGGAGCCCGACGATCGTGTTTCCATTATTACGAATATGAGGTTATGAGGTTTGAGGTAAGAATGGGAATATCGTGAGGGGAGAAGGCCCCAGAGGGAGCCCATTCATGGAAGAAGGCCCCAGAGGGAGCCCCGACGATCGTATTTCTATTCGATCATGTTAGGCCAAGGCTCAGTTGACCGGTGAGAGTGTCGCTGATGTCCCCGCCGCCCAGTACTGTGGTTTTATGTAGATGGATCCATCGTCATGTCATGTCATGTCAGGAAAGTCACAATTAACGATCTGAATTCAACAAATGAAAAGGAAAAGGAAAATGTTTATGATCATGTTAAAGGTTTTATGTCCATGTTGAGGAAAAAGGAAAAAGATTAAGGTTTATTTATGCATGTCATGAAAATATTTATGTTTAAAGTTGATGCATCATTATAAAGATATTTTTATTTAAAGTTTTACGCATCATGAAAATGTTTACAAAAATGTTTATGTTTATGCATCTTCATGAAAACGATATTTTAAGTACAAGTATTTTTCACCGTTATGTGTTGACTGTATTACGTATTACTCGTTATAAAGATTATGGTGTGTTGAGTCTTTAGACTCACTAGGTGTGATGGATGCAGGTGGTATTGAGGGAGGACTTGATGAGTGATTTGACTGGGCTGAAGGGGCACAAAACCCGAGGACCAGCGCTTCTACTTTTTTCCGCATTATGACTTTTGACTCATGCTTTATGATTAAAGATTTTTAAGTTTATTTATTTATGCATTTGAGAGATTTTTGAGAGGTTTAGTATGGGCTATTCCTTTCAAGTTATTGCTTTTTAGGTTTTGTAAAACAGTAGACGATTTCATTTTATTACTAGTGAACCTGATTTTAAAAATGCTAGTGGGTGATGTTTTTATATGCAAAAAATTTTATAAAAATATTTGCATGTGAGAAAGGTACATGGCCGAAAATTAGAAAAAAAAAATTTTTCTAGTAATATTAAAGCAATAAAAAGGACAGGACGTTTCATTACTTGACTTATCTGATTTGATTGTGTAATATGTATTATTGGGAACGAATTTGAACCGATTCTCGATCAGCAGTAAGATGATCGGAGGAGGGAACTGAAGTAAAACAGGTTTATTGGATTGGGGTACTAATCCATTTGATTATCAGATATGCCTCCTCGAAGAATACCAGAACAGGGTAGCCCATCGAATCCTCCAATGGATGTGACAGCAACTCCGATGGAAACGTTATTGAAAAGGTTTCAGTCATTCAAACCACCGACTCTGAAGGGTACTGAGACATCAGTTGAATGTGAGAGTTGGTTAGATAACATTGAGATGCTGTTTGATTCACTGGATTACAGTGATGAGCGCCGAATTAAATTGATTGGGCACCAGTTGCTTGATGTTGCAAAGAAATGGTGGATTACGATGAAGAGGGCCTTGGAGCATCGAGGTACGACTATTACTTGGGATGTATTTAAAACCGAGTTTTATCAAAGATTTTTCCCAGTGTCGTACAGGAAAGACAAGGGGGCGGAGTTTGCCAATTTGAGACAGGGTCAGCTGAACATTGAAGAATATGTGACCAAGTTCTCTACCTTATTGAACTTTGCTCCACATGTGGCTGGAAATGACGAAGCCGTTGCTGATCAGTTCATCAATGGCTTAAATCCCGATATATTTACATTGGTGAACACAGGGCGACCGAATAAATTTGCTGATGCCATGAATAGAGCAAAAGGCGCTGAAGCGGGCCTGATAAGACAGAGAGGAGCTGCAGATATTTCTCCCGCACCGAGACCACTTTAACCACCTCCCCGATTTGAGAGTGATAGTAGCAGTGGTGGAAAGAAAGATTTTCTGAAGGCTAGAGGAAAGCAGTTTAAGAAGTCTGGCGGCAGTTTTTCTAGCTCCAGTGGTTTCAAACAGAGTTATACCGGAGCTTACTGCGGAAATTGTGGAGGGAGACATTCCACTGAGCAATGCCAATGAGTACTTGGTAGTTGCCACTTCTGCAAACAACAGGGACATTTTGCCAGAGTGTGTCCACAGAAGGGTTCTCAAAGATCCCAGGGAGCCGAATCATCTGGATCAGCGGCACAGTGGAGTAGATGATCAGCTGCTGTTCATTCATTTCAGCCAGCACCATCTCAGTCACAGCAGAGGCCAGGAGAAAGCCAGACAGTTGGCCAGCCTCCTAGACAGCAGGCCAGAGTATTTGCTTTGACTGAGGAGCAGGCTCAAGAAGCACCAGATGATGATGTTGCAGGTAACTGTTCTTGATGTAGTTATCCTGCTTTTATATTGATGAATAGGGATGCTTCCCATACGTTTATTTTTGAACGAATTGCATTGAGTCATGCATTGCCTGTTGAGTTTTTATCTACTGTAGTATATCTCTTTACTGGTTGGGGAGAGTTTTTATAGCAGTGAATTCTGTAAAATATCGTATACTACAATATGATGAGAATGAGATTGAGTTAGATCGTCTGGTAGCTGGAATTGTACTAGTGTTGTCTGATTTTGGGACTGCATTACTGATATTGATATGCTGACCCAGTACAGAGCTACCCAAGATTAGTTCCAGAAGATGGTGAGAATCGGACCTGAGATGGCCAAAGGATGAATATTGTACGATAAGGATTCTAGATTGAGAATTCCTTTGATAATCCGTACTATCTATGATTTGATTATTACAGAAAGGAGCAGAGAGACTCCTTATGTATTCAGTTGATTTACTGAAGTTGAGTCTATCATTGGCTGATTTACCAATGATAAGAAAGTTATTGATGTTTTTCCCCAATAAGACTTCAGATCTGATTTCAGTCAGAGAGATTGATTTTAACCTTGATTTGATATTAGAAACTGTTGAATTGGTGAATCCTGATTGAGAGAGATTGCATTCAGGGTGTGTTATATCTGAAAATGATGTATCTGTTGATTTTAGCAGAATTAAAGCGTAATTAGTTGGCCGAGGTGGATATCAGTGTCAGATATTTGCGGTTTTATGAGGTTAGCAGATCAGTACTGATGAGTGATGTTTCGAATCTGATTGAATATTGCTGTTATTCTGAATCTGTGTTTGAATCAGATAGTAGACAGTGGGGAAATTATATTGTACAGTCCGAACCAGAGCTGATTTTGAAATATAAGCAGCTCAGAAAGTTGATCAGAATGTACCGAACTAGATAGTGAGGGTTAGAGCAAGACATCGATCCGAGTATCAGGTTCATGACAATGTTCTGTATGTAAATAATTGTATTATTGTGCCAAATGTTTCGGAGTTGAAACGATAGATATTATCAGAAACGCACAACATTCGATTCAGTATTCATCCTGGTGGCAAGAAAATATATATAATGATTTGAAAAGACAGTTTTGGTGGAAACAAATAAAAGCTGATATTGCTAAATTTGTAGCCAAATGTCTGAATTGCCAACAGGTAAAGGTTGAGAGAAAGAAACCCAGAGGATTGTTACAGAGTTTGTCCATTCCTGAATGGAAATGGGATCATATTTCCATGGATTTTATGACGCAGTGGCCATGTTCCTCCAGAGGTTGCGATGCGATTTGGGTTGTGATTGACAGATTGACCAAATCTGCATGCTTTATTCCGTACAAGATGACGTACAGACATGACCAGATGGCTGATATTTATGTCAGAGAGGTAGTCAGACTGCATAGAGTGCCGAAGTCGATTGTAGCAGACCATGATCCTCGGTTTACATCGTACTTCTGGCAGAATTTACAGCAGATTTTGGATACGAAGTTATAAATTAGTACTGCATATCATCCATAGACCGATGGATAGTCTGAGCAGACGATCCAAACATTGGAAGATATGCTGAGAACAGCATTGCTTGATTTTAGCACTAGCTGGCAAGATATATTGCCACTTGATGAGTTTCGTACAACAATAGCTATCAAACGAGTATTGAGATGGCTCCTTTCGAAGCATTGTACGGAAAGAGGTGTCGATCCCCTCTTTATTAGAATGATATCTCTGAGGTTCCTGAGACTGGACCTGATATGATCAGAAATATGACAGAAAAAATGAAGCTGATTCAAAAGAGAATGAAGGCAGACCAATACCGACAAGCCAATTATGCCAATGTCCGACGACGGCCGTTGGTATTTGAGGCTGGTGACCGAGTATGTTTGAAAATTTCACCTTTCAGAGGAGTTGTCTGATTTGGCAAGAAAGGGAAACTATCTCCATGATATATTGGGCCGTATGAGATTCTTGAGAAGATAGGAGATCGTGTGTGAAGGCCCTCGAACTACTTGCTTGAAAATTTGCGGAAAATTAAAAATTTTCTTTTTAAAAGAACTTAAATGGCCTCATTCATAAAATCACTGGTGAATCAAGTCCAATATTTCAAAATATTGCAGCGGAAGAAAATCAAAGTTTTGCCAACAACAACGATTTAAAAATATCCAACAACTAATGAAAATTGTTTGCGAAGAAAATAACAACTGCTGCTCTGAGGTCCTCGGGTGCCACTACTACCGACCCAAGCTGGCTCACTGGTCCCCGCCCTCGGCCCTGGCCTCATCAGTACCTACAACAATCAAGTCTAGTGAGCCTTAAGACTCAGCATGCATAAATCGCAGGTAACGAGTAAAAATCTGAATTTAAAATATGCATGTGATAAAATATCATGTCCTGAGGCATACTGAAAATAATCTGTACTGAGCAATTATAATACGTGCATAAATGAACTGGAAATCACTGTAAAAATATTTGCTCCTTGGAGCCTGTACTGAAATAACTGATAAAATTTTCTGTTGAGATTATGTTTTACGCCTGTGGCCACTGCACTAAGCTGAACTGATCGGTAACTGGCTACCGGGTGGTACCATACTGAACTGATCGGTCACTGGCGACCGTATAAAATAACACTCCCACATAGTGAATGAACCACAAGCCATATCGCATAAATCTCAAAAATAATCATTTTCTATTTAATGCACGTAAAATAATTAACTGGCGTAATGAAAATTCCTGTAATTTTACCAACTGGATTGGATTGGATCGTCCCCCAGGCTCGCTGCAACCTAACTGTGCCATGAAAAATATGCAATAGTTTAAACATGACCAACTATGCAATTTACGTTCAAAAGATGCGACTATGACGCCTAATGACTTTGCATTTAATCATGACTCCGAGCCAACCTGAACCGACACTGAACCGACGTATAGTCATGATTAAAGTACGCTGAAAAATCATAAAATAATGTTCCTAAAATGATAGGGTCGAAATCTAGGTGGAATGGAGGCCAAAACACGAAACGCTCTTTCGAGAGTCAATTTGGCACATTGCACCGTAAATTCTCGTACGACCTCAAAAATGATCCAAATGACGAACGGTCGAAAACATGACCTTCCTAACTCAATGAGGCACTGTCCAGTCCAAGGCCATGGGCTAAAAGCCAACCAAGAACTCAAACAAGCCTTCTAAACGACACAGCAACTTGCTGTAATTTCCAGCAGCTGCGACCCAACGTCCCAAGGAGTGATTTGAACCATGGCTAAGGGCCCTAGGCCAGCCACAATCCGCATCACACCAAATCTTAACCGAAGGGTCCAACCGAGAGCAACGTGCATGCGTGTGTAGTGTTTATGCTATGATCGATGTCTTGCGTCGTTCCAGTGGCCATTTGATTGACCATGGCACGATCTAGACATCTAGGAGCATGATATGAACCGTGGCTAAGGGCCATAGGCCAACCAAGATCCACACCAAGCCAACCAACTCGAAGTACATGTGCTGTCAAAACCGAAGGGCCGAGAGGGGAGGGGGCTGTTGTGACGTTTTGATTAAAAACCGATGAACCATGGACCAAGCCACCAAAAGGGCCACTTAGTCACGTCTTAGACATGCTAGGGAAGTGATCCAACCATGGCTATAGGCCCTTGGGGCAGCCAAGATCAGATCCAACCCCTAGACAAGAAACTGAATTTTCGAACCACATTTTTCTTCACCTAAGGGACTTGCTGTCATTCTGAATTTCCAGCAAGCATGGGGCTGGTTTCAATGGACCAACATGGTCCTAATGCATCCTACTACATGTATACAAGCCGCCTTGGGAGCCTGGAATCGAACCAATCACCTGAAACCACAAAACTCAGAAAAACGTGAAGCTTGTCATGAAAGGGCCGAAATTCTGCATGTGTGTTCCAAAATATTTTGACATGGCTCTCGATTTTTTGCTTGCTAAAACATGATCATGTACTGAAAAATAAATGATAATATGACTTGATTGAGGTTTGAAAGAAATCTAGACATGCCTGGTTTCGTTTTGAAAGAAAACGAACGAAACAACGACGACGCGGCACGGAGGAGGTGGAGCGCTTCTCTTGCTCTTTCTAGTTCTCGATTTTTCTTGCCTTCCCTCTAGCTAAGACTCAAGATTTTTCTACACTGAAAATGGATCTGAATGGTGAGGTATTTCGGTGGAGAGGGAGAGGGATTGAGTGGTTATGAAGGTGAGGAGAAGGGTGCACAATATAAGGATCATATCAAGACCAAGTCCACTCCCCTTTTGAATTTGAATTTTGAATTGATATCAAATGAGTTGGTGGATGCTTCTAGGAGGTGGTGGCCGAAATTTAGCTTGATTCTAGACTAGGATATGTCCATTTATTTAATTAAATTGTGCTCCCAAAAATCCTAGAATTATCCTACTAATTACATGCAAAGAATTGGTCAAAGTTGGTGAGTTGGAAAATGAATCTTCTAGCACTAAGGGTGGCCGAAAAATGCATGATAAAATAAAGGGAAATGTTGATTATCTAGTCAACTAATAATCCTTGAAAGCCTTACTAATCCTTTAAATAATTTAGTGAGCTAACCCCTTAATTTAATAACTTAAATGAGTTCATTTCTTAATCACCTCAAATAATTAAATTAAATCTTCAAACCTTCCTTTCTAACTTAAATGAACTTAGTTACTAGCTAAAATAACTTCTGGAAATATTTCTCAAATCTTAAATTCTATCTCAAAACTCCAACTCCAGTCCGGCCTCACTGAAATAACTGAAATGCTAAAAATCAAACTACTGAACTGAAATAATGAATAATTAACTTCAAATAAATGCATTTAAAATAATCATGCAATGAAGTCAATTAAATTTAAAAATCTAGAATTATGCATGGCTTATACGTAGACTGATTTACGGGTTCTACAATCCTCCCCCCCTTAAAAGGAATTTCGTCCCCGAAATTAGAACTCACCGAATAACTCAGGGTATCGACTTCTCATCTCCGGCTCAGACTCCCACGTAGCTTCCTCCTCTGAATGGTTGAGCCATTTGACTTTGACTCGCTTAACCAACTTGTTCCAAAGTTTCTTCTCCTGTCTGTCTAGGATCTGCACGGGTCTCTCCTCATAAGATAAGTTCGGAGTAAGCTGCAACGGCTCGAAATTCAGCACATGCGAAGGATTTGCCATATACTTCCTCAGCATGGAGACGTGAAAGACATTGTGTACTCCGGCCAGATTCGGCGGAAGAGCCACACGATACGCTAGCGTCCCAACTCTGTCGAGGATCTCAAACGGTCCAATGAATCTCGGACTGAGCTTCCCTTTCTTGCCAAATCTCATGACACCCTTCATAGGTGCCACTTTCACGAAGACATGATCGCCCACTACAAACTCTAACTCTCTCCTCCGCTGATCGGCATAACTCTTCTGTCGGCTCTGAGCAGTCCTCATCCTATCACGGATCTTGACTACTACATCTGCTGCCTGCTGAACAATCTCTGGACCCAACTCTGCTCTCTCTCCTACTTCATCCCAATGAACAGGAGATCTACACTTGCGACCATACAGCGCTTCATACGGAGCCATACCTATAGACGACTGGAAACTGTTGTTATAGGTGAACTCTACCAATGGTATGTTCGACTCCCAACTCCCAGAGAAATCAATGACGCAAGCACGGAGAAGATCCTCTAAGATCTGAATAACTCGCTCCGACTGTCCATCTGTCTGCGGATGGAAAGCTGTGCTAAACAGCAACTTCGTACCCAAAGTCGAATGCAAACTCTTCCAAAACGAGGAAGTGAATCTGGGATCTCTGTCGGATACGATAGAAACTGGAATACCGTGGAGTCGGACTATCTCTCGGATATACAGCTCTGCATACTGAACCATGGTGAAAGTCGTCTTAATAGGCAAGAAGTGCGCTGATTTGGTAAGACGATCTACAATCACCCAGATAGCATTCGATCCTCTGGCTGACCTCGGCAATCCGGTCACAAAGTCCATGGTAATGTTCTCCCACTTCCACTCGGGAATAGGAAGAGGCTTGAGCAAACCTGCTGGTCTCTGATGCTCGGCCTTCACTAACTGGCAAGTCAGGCACTCGGATACAAAACGCCTGATGTCCTTCTTCATCCCTGGCCACCAATACAATAGCTGCAGATCTTTGTACATCTTCGTACTCCCAGGGTGAATGGAGTACGGGGACGTATGGGCCTCTGATAAGATGTCTGCTCGGATAGAATCACTGCTAGGAACCCATATCCTATCTCGGTATCTCACAATACCGTCGCTGACTGAATACAAAACACTGCCCTTAGCTTCATCTCTCTTCTTCCACTGTGCCAACTGCTCATCTGATGCCTGACCGCTGCGAATACGGTCAATAAGAGAGGACTGGATAGTCAAGGTAGATAAACGAGGAACTCTACCTCGAGGGTAAGTCTCAAGATCAAACCTCTGCATCTCGATCTGAAGAGGTTTCTGAATCGTCAAATGAGCCATCACTGCGACTTTCCTGCTCAAAGCATCCGCAACTACATTAGCTTTACCCGGGTGGTAGCTAATGTCACAATCGTAGTCTTTCACAAGCTCCAACCAACGTCTCTGACGCATGTTCAGCTCCTTCTGCGTAAAGAAATACTTGAGGCTCTTATGGTCGGTAAAGATCTGGCACTTCTCTCCATACAGATAGTGCCTCCAAATCTTCAAAGCAAAAACTACGGCCGCTAACTCCAGATCATGGGTAGGGTAATTCTTCTCGTGGATTTTCAGCTGTCGAGAAGCATACGCTATCACTCTCCCATGCTGCATCAAAACTGCACCTAAACCAAGCTTCGAAGCATCGGTATAAAGAACAAACTTGCCAGATCCTGACGGTACAGCCAAAACGGGTGCTGAGATAAGAGCTTGCTTCAAAGTATCGAAGCTCTTCTGACACTCCTCGCTCCACACAAACTTTACATTTTTCTTGGTCAGTGCTGTGAGTGGAACGGCTATAGAGGAGAATCCCTGGATGAATTTCCTGTAATATCCTGCTAGCCCAAGAAAACTGCGGATCTCTGATGCATTCTGAGGCACAACCCAATCTCTGACTGCTACAACTTTCGCCGGGTCTACCTCAATGCCACTGCTAGAAACAATGTGGCCCAAGAACGCCACCTTCTCTAACCAGAATTCGCACTTACTGAACTTTGCGAATAGTTTATGTTTCTGCAATGTCTGCAACACTGTGGTCAGATGCCTGCTGTGCTCCTCCCGACTCTTGGAGTAGACGAGAATGTCATCTATGAACACTATCACAAACTGGTCGAGGTACGGCTGAAATACGCGATTCATGAGATCCATGAAGATCGCTGGTGCATTCGTCAGACCGAACGGCATCACTAGGAACTCGTAGTGGCCATAACGAGTCCTGAAAGCTGTCTTCGAGACATCAGCATCTCTCACCCTCAACTGGTGATAACCGGAACGCAGATCTATCTTGGAGAAAATCGAAGCTCCCTGCAACTGGTCAAACAGATCCTCAATCCTCGGCAGTGGGTATTTATTCTTCACTGTAACCCTGTTCAACTCCCGGTAGTCAATGCAAAGCCTCATCGAGCCATCCTTCTTTTTAACGAATAAGACTGGCGCGCCCCATGGAGAAAAGCTCGGGCGAATGAACTCCTTGTCGAGAAGTTCCTGGATCTGCTTCTTAAGCTCTGCCATCTCTGTCGGTGCTAGTCGGTATGGCGCTTTGGATATCGGAGTCGTACCTGGCATAAGCTCAATGGAAAACTCCACCTCTCTCTCTGGTGGCATACCAGAGACGTCTTCGGGAAAAACGTCTAAGAAATCTCTAACAATCGGAACATCTGAGGCTGACAGGCTGGGTTCCTCGGGGACAGATAAAAGGGTTGCTAGAAATGCCCGACACCCTCTATGCATGAGCTTCCTAGCCTGAACATAAGGAATAATGCGCGGTAAGGAAAAGTACCTGTCCGGCTCAAATAAGAACTGCTCCATTCCAGGCGGTCGGACAAGAACGGATCTCCGCTGGAAGTCTATCAACACTCTGTTCCTCAATAGCCAGTCCATCCCTAGGATGATGTCAAATTCCGGCATCGGTAGCACAATCAGATCCGCATAAACAAGATTACCGTGCAGCTCAAGGTCTATATCTCGGATAACATTGGTGGCTGCCATCTCCTCGCCTGACGGCAACACTACTGAAAAGGCTGTATCTAGCCCAATGGTCTGGATCTTGAGAAAGTTTGCAAAGACCTCCGAAATAAATGAGTGAGTGGCCCCTGAATCTATCAAGGCCTTGGTAGCGGAACCAGATATAAAAATTCTCCCTGAAAGAGCGGAGCTCTAAGTTGAATCCCACTACAAGATCTAAACTTATAGACACGCAAAGGTCTAGGTTCCTCTAGCTTAATTTCCCCGAAATAAATCTGAGTAGAGCATGCAATCCTATAACAGTTCTAAGTTCAAAATCTAAATCCCGATTCCCAAAACGCGGAAATTCAAATAATAACTTAAAGTTTAAAGGTATCTGTCAACAACATAGTCTCCGGGTTGGCTTCCGCGGCATGGAGAGCAAAAACTCTGCCTTGGGTAGGCAGATTCCTCTGAGGGCACTGCAGCAACATGTGGTCTGGACTGCCACACTTAAAACACTTTCCTGAGCCAGCCATACATGCTCCAGGATGGCGACGTGAGCACCTGGGACAGACTGGGTGCTCCTGAGTCCTCGGGGCTGGGCGTCCCCGCTGCTGCTGCTGGCCTCTGTTCCTGGGCGGTCCATGAAAAGGCCTCTTATTCTGCTGCTGATGCTGATGAGGAGGAGGGCGGTGCGGTGCCTGGACTGGGCGCTTGCCCTGGCGATCCCTCTCGATATCCCGCAGATCCTGCTCTGCGGCTAAGGCCTTGGAGACGGCAACCTCATAAGTAGCAGGGTCAGATACCCTAACATCCCGGCGCAAGATCGGCCGCAAACCCACCAGGAAGTGCATCAGCTTGGCTCTGGCATCATTCGCTATCAGGGGCACAAAGTGACAGCCCCTCTCGAACTTACGGATAAACTCCGTAACCGACAAATCCCCCTGTCTCAGGCTCATGAACTCGGTGGTCAGCCTGGTGCGAACCTCCTCAGCAAAATACTTGGAGTAGAAAACCTCCGTAAAGCGGGTCCAAGAAAGTGTAGCCAATGTCAGGGCTACCGAAGCTCCTTCCCACCATAAGCGGGCGTCTCCAGTGAACAAGTAGGTGGCACATCGGACTTGATCTGCATCTCCCAGCTCCATAAAATCGAAGATAACCTCGAGGGATTTGATCCATCCCTCGGCAACCATGGGGTCAGATGCCCCAGAGAATTCCTTCGGGCGCATCTTCATGAATCGCTCATACACTGCCTCGGGCCCTGTCGGCCTGGCTGCGGCTGCGGCTACGGCTGCGGCATTGCCCCCCGCAAACTGTGCGAAGAACTGTGCCATCCCAGCTAACATCTGGGCACTCATGTCCGGTGGGGGCGGTGGAGGAGGTGGTAGGTCTCCCTCCGGTCTATGCTCCTCTCTGTCCTCTCGGCGAGGCTCCACCTCTCTGTTGCGCTCTAAAATGCGTCTAGGGGGCATACTGTTCCAACATAACCCATACGTAACTAACATGCATAATTCCATACTTTATTTTAAATGAACTCTGAAATACTGAAAATCTGGAAGCATGCTGACAAAATAATTCATGCTATAACTGAAATACTGAACAAAATGCTGAACTGAAAAACTTACAGACCAAAGGCGTGGCTTCGTGAGCTTCTCGAGGTCAGTAGTAGTGAAACCCTATACAGAACCACCGCTCTGATACCAACTGTGAAGGCCCTCGAACTACTTGCTTGAAAATTTGCGGAAAATTAAAAATTTTCTTT
The DNA here is from genome assembly GCF_025594145.1 of Primulina tabacum. Taxonomy (NCBI): domain Eukaryota; kingdom Viridiplantae; phylum Streptophyta; class Magnoliopsida; order Lamiales; family Gesneriaceae; genus Primulina; species Primulina tabacum. The sequence continues at coordinate 20,522,804 of NC_134556.1, forward strand.
TTAAAAGAACTTAAATGGCCTCATTCATAAAATCACTGGTGAATCAAGTCCAATATTTCAAAATATTGCAGCGGAAGAAAATCAAAGTTTTGCCAACAACAACGATTTAAAAATATCCAACAACTAATGAAAATTGTTTGCGAAGAAAATAACAACTGCTGCTCTGAGGTCCTCGGGTGCCACTACTGCCGACCCAAGCTGGCTCACTGGTCCCCGCCCTCGGCCCTGGCCTCATCAGTACCTACAACAATCAAGTCTAGTGAGCCTTAAGACTCAGCATGCATAAATCGCAGGTAACGAGTAAAAATCTGAATTTAAAATATGCATGTGATAAAATATCATGTCCTGAGGCATACTGAAAATAATCTGTACTGAGCAATTATAATACGTGCATAACTGAACTGGAAATCACTGTAAAAATATTTGCTCCTTGGAGCCTGTACTGAAATAACTGATAAAATTTTCTGTTGAGATTATGTTTTACGCCTGTGGCCACTGCACTAAGCTGAACTGATCGGTAACTGGCTACCGGGTGGTACCATACTGAACTGATCGGTCACTGGCGACCGTATAAAATAACACTCCCACATAGTGAATGAACCACAAGCCATATCGCATAAATCTCAAAAATAATCATTTTCTATTTAATGCACGTAAAATAATTAACTGGCGTAATGAAAATTCCTGTAATTTTACCAACTGGATTGGATTGGATCGTCCCCCAGGCTCGCTGCAACCTAACTGTGCCATGAAAAATATGCAATAGTTTAAACATGACCAACTATGCAATTTACGTTCAAAAGATGCGACTATGACGCCTAATGACTTCGCATTTAATCATGACTCCGAGCCAACCTGAACCGACACTGAACCGACGTATAGTCATGATTAAAGTACGCTGAAAAATCATAAAATAATGTTCCTAAAATGATAGGGTCGAAATCTAGGTGGAATGGAGGCCAAAACACGAAACGCTCTTTCGAGAGTCAATTTGGCACATTGCACCGTAAATTCTCGTACGACCTCAAAAATGATCCAAATGACGAACGGTCAAAAACATGACCTTCCGAACTCAATGAGGCACTGTCCAGTCCAAGGCCATGGGCTAAAAGCCAACCAAGAACTAAAACAAGCCTTCTAAACGACACAGCAACTTGCTGTAATTTCCAGCAGCTGCGACCTTGCTTGCATCGCGTCGTTTGCAAGACTTTTGGCCATTGGGGCTTGAACCACCGACCAAAGCCTCTCCACAACGTCCCAAGGAGTGATTTGAACCATGGCTAAGGGCCCTAGGCCAGCCACAATCCGCATCACACCAAATCTTAACCGAAGGGTCCAACCGAGAGCAACGTGCATGCGTGTGTAGTGTTTATGCTATGATCGATGTCTTGCGTCGTTCCAGTGGCCATTTGATTGACCATGGCACGATCTAGACATCTAGGAGCATGATATGAACCGTGGCTAAGGGCCATAGGCCAACCAAGATCCACACCAAGCCAACCAACTCGAAGTACATGTGCTGTCAAAACCGAAGGGCCGAGAGGGGAGGGGGCTGTTCTGACGTTTTGATTAAAAACCGATGAACCATGGACCAAGCCACCAAAAGGGCCACTTATTCACGTCTTAGACATGCTAGGGAAGTGATCCAACCATGGCTATAGGCCCTTGGGGCAGCCAAGATCAGATCCAACCCCTAGACAAGAAACTGAATTTTCGAACCACATTTTTCTGCACCTAAGGGACTTGCTGTCATTCTGAATTTCCAGCAAGCATGGGGCTGGTTTGAATGGACCAACATGGTCCTAATGCATCCTACTACATGTATACAAGCCGCCTTGGGAGCCTGGAATCGAACCAATCACCTGAAACCACAAAACTCAGAAAAACGTGAAGCTTGTCATGAAAGGGCCGAAATTCTGCATGTGTGTTCCAAAATATTTTGACATGGCTCTCGATTTTTTGCTTGCTAAAACATGATCATGTACTGAAAAATAAATGATAATATGACTTGATTGAGGTTTGAAAGAAATCTAGACATGCCTGGTTTCGTTTTGAAAGAAAACGAACGAAACAACGACGACGCGGCACGGAGGAGGTGGAGCGCTTCTCTTGCTCTTTCTAGTTCTCGATTTTTCTTGCCTTCCCTCTAGCTAAGACTCAAGATTTTTCTACACTGAAAATGGATCTGAATGGTGAGGTATTTCGGTGGAGAGGGAGAGGGATTGAGTGGTTATGAAGGTGAGGAGAAGGGTGCACAATATAAGGATCATATCAAGACCAAGTCCACTCCCCTTTTGAATTTGAATTTTGAATTGATATCAAATGAGTTGGTGGATGCTTCTAGGAGGTGGTGGCCAAAATTTAGCTTGATTCTAGACTAGGATATGTCCATTTATTTAATTAAATTGTGCTCCCAAAAATCCTAGAATTATCCTACTAATTACATGCAAAGAATTGGTCAAAGTTGGTGAGTTGGAAAATGAATCTTCTAGCACTAAGGGTGGCCGAAAAATGCATGATAAAATAAAGGGAAATGTTGATTATCTAGTCAACTAATAATCCTTGAAAGCCTTACTAATCCTTTAAATAATTTAGTGAGCTAACCCCTTAATTTAATAACTTAAATGAGTTCATTTCTTAATCACCTCAAATAATTAAATTAAATCTTCAAACCTTCCTTTCTAACTTAAATGAACTTAGTTACTAGCTAAAATAACTTCTGGAAATATTTCTCAAATCTTAAATTCTATCTCAAAACTCCAACTCCAGTCCGGCCTCACTGAAATAACTGAAATGCTAAAAATCAAACTACTGAACTGAAATAATGAATAATTAACTTCAAATAAATGCATTTAAAATAATCATGCAATGAAGTCAATTAAATTTAAAAATCTAGAATTATGCATGGCTTATACGTAGACTGATTTACGGGTTCTACATCGTGCCTATCGATTCGCATTACCGCCTTCTTTATCTGGAATACATGATGTCTTTCATGTATCGTTATTGAGGAAATATCTCTCTGATGCGTCACATGTTATTCAGCCAGACGAAGCCGAACTGGACGAGACACTGAGTTATTTCGAGAAGCCGATTCAGATTCTTGATTGGAAGGAAAAACACCTTAGAATGAAGACTATTCCGTTTGTGAAATTTCAATGGAATCGTTATGATACTGAAGAAACTATTTGTAAAACAAACTCCGAGATGAGATAAAGATTCTAGAATTGTTTTATTGAGGTAAGTTTTCTATTAGCCTTTGTATACATTTCTTCCTGGTTTGATATGATTCCCTATGATTTGATCTGATTGCCTGGGATTTCGAGGACGAAATCATATCTAAGGGGGGGGGGGGGGGGGGAAATGTAATGCCCGAGATTTAATTGCTGTAATCAGACGTTGATTAATTGACAGAATTGAGATTATAGGAACTCAAATGAAGAAGCAGGGCATCGTTACATATAAGCCAAGATGTTGGACCGAACATCTCGTGGCCGAGCGGTAGAAAAGAACCGCCCCAGCGCCAATGCACCATGATTTTGGATAGAATGTTTGGCGCTCGAGCGGTAGAATATTACAGCCCGAGCGCCAGGAGATGTTCAGCCGAGTATCTCGACAGAAACTTCCGCGCCCGAGCGGTAAAGATTAACCGCCCGAGCGCCGAGCAAGCGCCCGGGCGGGAATTTATAACCGCCCGAGCGCCAACCAGAATTGAGGAAAAGCTAACACGTTGCTTGGACATGCAACGTGTGAATATATATATATATATGCACGAATTCTTCAGAAAAGGGAGGAAAGAAGAATCGAGAAAGGGCCGAGGAAAGAGTGAAAAATCTCTACGCCGTTTGTGAGAAATCCGCCCGTCCGATTTTGAATCTGACTGCGGTACTGTGTTCCTATCAACGTAGACTTCAACTGGACGTAAGTTTTGCTACGTTTGGATATGTTTTGAAATTATGGTATTGTCAGAATCTGATATGATTCATATATGATGTTCTTGTAATGTTAGACATCGTTTAATCGAAACTGGACTGGAGAACAGATACCATATGAAATTGTTATGATTTTCGGAGTAGTTTTGGAGTCGATTTGATATCAGAATTGGATTGTTATCGATTATGAGGTATTGGAATCGATATCTGACCGATATGGTAGTGCTGGATATATTGAAATTATGACGTATGTTGTTGAAACAGAATTTGATTAAATTCTGATTATATCCAGTATTAATTGAGTGGTGTATTGATATTGTACCCTCGATATCGTTATTTTCAGATTGAGTATTGACAGGCTTGGGGTTTGAGACTTCAACAAAGTCAGAGTATCAGAAAGAAAGGTATAAATTAATGTTGAGTTGGGATTGCACAACTCGAGTGAGGTTTGACTCGAGTCTCCCTAAATCACATACTTAGTTTATTGCATTGATATTTGTAATTGATGAGATTGATGTTTGTAGTCTATTGATTTATAGCCACTGCATGTATTGACTACTGATTGTTTAGTCATTGGCTGATTCGCCTAGTCACCGGCTGATTCGTCTGGTTATGGGCTGATTCGTCTAGTTATCGACTTATTCGTCTAAACTTTGGCTGATTCGCTTAATTACTGGCTGATTCGTCTAGTTATTGGCTGATTCGCTTAATTCTTGACTGATTCGTCAATTCTGCGGCTGTTTCGCCCAGACACTGGATATATGAATTATATCGATGCTGTTTAGGGTTGATTCATTCCTATCGACTGAGATTCGATATAATTATCAATATCCAGACATTGGGATCCCTAGGTTAGAGTTGAGTCGAGTATGAGACGACACGTTGTTTGAGTCGAGTCTGTGATGACTAGTTGATTTACAGTTTTATATCATTCATGTTTGTTGATTTGCTACATGTTAATGATAACTGTTATATGCTTTTGTATATGTTTCTATATGATTGCATGTTTACATTGTTTATACTGGGATTTATTCTCACCGGAGTTATCCGGCTGTTGTCTTGTTTTGTATGTGTGCATGACAATAGGTGGGACTGGATCAGGGTCAAGAAGAGGATGAGAGAAGATAGTTAGCGTGGAGATCCGGACTTAGGAGTATATCTGTTATATCACCTGAGATGTAGTGAAGAAACAGTAGTTATTATGATTTATGATTGTACAGGACTTGTACTTAGATCTGAATAGTGATCTTGTAAATGAGATAGGACTTATTTCATATGCTGCGTACTCTCGTAATTTTAAAAAAAAAATTTAGACTCTGTTTATTTTAATTGATTAATTATTCTCAGAAAGTGATTAAGATTTGAATTAAGTTCGGGTCCCCACATCACAACTCTCGGGTACCCTCGCGCACATGCGCGAATACGCGTCGCGCATATGCGCGAGGTTCTCTGCCAGCCTCGCTCATATGCGCTCTGCCCGGTCGCGCATATGCGCGAGGTGTTCTGTCCTTGCACATAATTCGGTCTTCTTTTCGTCTATCCTGGTCTGATCCGTTTCGTCTATAATCACCTCAATTTATCCACAATTCATTTCAAATTACGATAATCAAATTCTCTGGCCTTACAACCTGGCGCATATGCGCGAGGTTCTTTGCAACTCTCTGCCATCCTCGTGCACATGCGCGGGTCCATTTCACGCATATGCACGAGATTCTCTGCTTACCTCGCGCATATGCGCCCTGTCCGGTCGCGCATATGCGCGAGGTGCTCAATCCTTGCACATAACTCGTGTCTTCGCTCGTCTTTCCCGGTCTGATCCGTTCTGTCTATAATCACATCAATTTATCAACAAATCATTTCAAATTACAATAATCAAAATCTCGGGCATTACATTATGGTTGTATACCATTAGTCCTTATGACCCGGGACAACATTGAGACTCTATGTGCTAGCATTGCACTTTGACTTGTTTACCGACTTTCATGGGGTCATCAGGTGGCAAGGTTGGATGTTTTGTCGAAACATATAGGAGTTGATGCATTGTAGTTGGGGATTCACCGCTTACCTTCGGGTATGTATATCCTATGTGATCGCATGTATACGTAGTATGAAATCTTTGATCAGAGTATGGTGGTAATTATGAAAGGGGTTTCATAGATTACACCATCGATGCAACTACGACATGACACATAGTATCGATTGTTTGACAGATCTCGATATACTAATAGTTGTCGAATCGATCGGGATATATGAGTTGAAGGGACCGTACTGTACGCTAACCATAATTGAATGGTTCTTGCAGGCACTATCATTTGATACCTAGGGAATCATGTAAGTGATGCTGCTAGGCGTTTAACATGATTGGTTGGGCACTATCAAACTTGAGTTCTGACGTTCTTATTATCAAGAAGTTGATAAGTAAGAATGGAGCAATTGGGGTATGCTCATATAAGGACATATTTAGTCTCGAATCACATGGAGATGTAAACCCACGGCTAGTTGTATCAATGAACCATTGAAGGCCACACAAGTGCTAACTTTTTAGATCCCGTTGAGAAGTTAAAATAGTTCAATGTGTTGAACGGCTTATAAATGAGTTTATAAGCACAAGAAAAATTTGAAGTATGACTTCTATAAGGAGAATGTAACTTTTAACTTGTGGAAGTGTTCCTACATTAAAAGTTGGCCAAGTGAATAATGTATTTGAAAATTGTGATTATCATAAATATTATTATGGACTAAATTAAATTAGTTCATGTGTTAAATTAATTAAACACTAGTGGACCTAGTAGAGTCCAAATAATTAAACTAATTCAAGTGTCGAATTAACTAAACAACATTGGGCCTTGTAGAGCCCAATTAGAGAAAATTATTAAACTAGTGGGCTTGAGTAAAATCAAGTAAGGTTTAAATGGTCTCAAATATGTTTGAGATATTTAAATTAAAGTCCATGGGCCTTGTAATTGTTACAAGCCCAAACAAATTGCATGCTTGGAAGGTGAAGGGTTAAAAGCAACTTTTGAGTTAATGGCATGGCATGCGAATGCAACTTTTTGCTTTAAATTTTTCCACAACCAAGAAAAACACTTCCTTCTCTCCACAAAAGCATGTTGGATGAAATTTTGAGCTTCATTCTCCTCCATTTTTGTTCTTCAATCGTTGAAGATTGCACCCTCTTCTCAAAGAAAAATCCTCCAATTTTTCTAGTGCAAAATTGGTGGGGATCTTTTTTGTTGGTGGTGGGCTTAATTTTTGAGCAAGGAGTGCTCATTGGAAGCTTGTAGAAAGGTCTACCATTCAAGAGCTAAGGTGTTTACATCTTAGTTGGAGCCATAATCAATCTAAAGAGATTGATAGGTAAGAATTTCTAAAAACACCCTATGAATGTCATTTTGTGTTTATTGTATTTGCTACACACTATAGTTTATGGTGCTCTTTGCTAGAAAAATATTTTTGAAACTTCCGTTGCGAATTCGGGCACCTTAATCGATCTCCTTTCATTAAAGAGAAATCGATTTCCACAAAAACCCCTTTCACTGATGATAATCCAACCGTTCTTCAAGATCAGTTGATGATCTCTCCCAAAGAGCTGCAGGAAGTCGAGCTGACCACTTCATCAATGCCTACACACTCTCCTCCACCTAGTCCTCCATCAGCAAAACCAGAGGAAACAAAAGTCATCGGCTCTAAACCCTCTGCTTCAACCGAAGATATTCACCAAATCATTGAGAGCATAACGGCTGAACTACCTTAGCCCGAGCCGTCAACATTTGCTGGTAAACTATCTTCCTCTCAACTAGTCTCTTTCAAGAACATGTTACTAACTGAAGAAGGTGAACCTGAAGAACAAGAATTTCTAGAAGAAAGTTGCCAACAGCAGATTCTGACCAGACTAATCACTATGGATTAATCCATTCTGGCTCTCAATCGAAAACAATTTGATCTCAAGGAAGCCTTTTCATCAATGAAGTCTGCTCTATGCAACGATTTTTCCACCTTGAAAACAAGTGTTTCCCTTCAGCAAGAAAAATATAATTATGCACACCTTAACATGTGCCTTGGCCTATCGGAACAAATGACTCATCTTCAAACAAATCTAGAACAACGTATCGATGCACAAGGTGCTCAGCTTGCAGAGATTATGGATTTCCTTGTTCATGGTGATGTCAAAAAGAGGGAAAGAGAGCGAAAAAGGGTAATTCAAGAAGAAGAATTATCTGTAATGAAAGAATTACGGGAGTTGAAAGAAAAGGAAGACAGGGCCAAAGCAGGGGAACAAAGTTTAGGACAAAAGAAACATTAAGTTGGTTATTTTGAAGATTGTAATTTCATTTATTATGGATTTCCTTGTTCAAGGCGATGTCAAAATGGGGGAAAGAGAGCGACAAAGGGTAATTCAAGAAGCAGAATTATCTGTAATGAAAGAATTACGGGAGTTGAAAGAAAAGGAAGACATGGCCAAAGTAGGGGAACAAAGTTCAGGACAAAAGAAACATTAAGTTGGTTATTTTGAAGATTGTAATTTCATTTACTTAATGAAATACAATCTTTTGTTCTTTTGTATCTCCTTTAAAATCACTGTGTTATATAGCCTTGCAACTGGGTTTTGTCATCACCAAAAAAGGGGGAAATTATTATAAAATATTTAGTTACCCAAGAATTTTGGTGTATGAAAAAATCAAGACAGCCCGATGTAACAGGTATCAGGTCAACCGCCCAGCTTCGAAACTGGCCAAAGCTCAAGAAGTCTAATCCACGTGAATTTCAGACCGCTGGCAAATTCAATCGTCTGGATAAAAAGAAGCTTCGAACCGGATCATTAAAGAGAACTATTTATTGTTCAAAGACATTCTCTGACTGGCTCTACACATTCAAAGTATTACACCGCCTCGAAGTCGACTTATCCTTTCACCAGTTTCAAGAATAATATGCATTTATATCTCTATCCCAGAAAAGGATGATCAAGTATAGACTTCAAGTTCTGACGCTAAAAACAGTTACCTGAAAGGGAACTCCTCAAGAAAAGTGCTTCAGAACTATGCTGAGCAAAAGGAACATTAAATGCGTTTGTTAAAGAACATTTAGTGCTCATAAAGTCGACAGCAACACATCTGTTCAGAGGATCAGGTTAACGTTGCTTGTCCTTCCCGACCGTTAAGAAAATGGGCTATATCAACAGAGAAGTGTGCTAGCAGAAAAACAACTCGATTCACAGCTGAAATATTATTGCTTGCTTGCATACTCTAAAGATCCCAGAGCGCTATAAAAAGTCTAGATACTTTATCGCTCAATCAACACGCTTTGAACAGAAATACATTCGATCATCTAAGGATAATTTTCGTGCTACTCAAACCAAATTGTTTATTCATATCAGTAACCTTTTGGTTATTTGATTAAGTTTTGGTGTCTGGTGAACTAAGTGTTCTTAAAAATCTAGAGGTGTAAAGTGATCACTAAGAGTTCCAAAACATGCAGTGTGATAAGTTATGATTGGAGTGGACTGTTGCAAGAAGATTGCACAGCCAAAGTCTTTTAGTTGAATTTTTCCTAAAGAGGAAGAAGGGTTGACGTAGGAGTATTCATTCTCCGAACATCCATAAAAACCTTGTGTCACTTACTTCTCGCAAGAACTTATTTTTCCAATCTCTACTTATTGATTAAGCATGTTAACATGTTTAAGCTTTATTGGAGATTGTGAAACATTTTCCGCACTTAATAGTGGTTCACATTTTCAACCGTTTGAGCAGAATTTTCAACCGTCTAAAAACGATTGAAATCAACCTTTTACAGGAGAAAATTTGAAAGAGTTCATTCACTCCCCCTCTAAACTCTTTTCCGATCCTAACATTCTATAATCAATAAAGATTTACAGCAAGTTATACAAACTTGATGGATCAGATCGGGCACCTTTGAAGGTGCTTCAAACATAATATTCTCAATGAGCTGCAATAGCCCGTGTTCTAAGAATGTTAACACCGATTAATTAGATCGAGTTTGGTTTTAAACCAAGCGGAAAATACTTGAAATAATCCTTCGTTAAGAAAGCTAATCAGTTTAAAGCTTTTAACTTGTGTAAAATGATTAACTAATATGAAGGGGATCAATTCTTTCATATATCAGTTCAGTTATGGTGAGAGCTGAACTGATAACAGTTCGAACTGATCAAATCAGTTCGAAAACAATAGTTACACAATTAAGTACATTGTGTTATGTATATGGATGTTCGGAGACTTCAACTGCTCCTACGTCACCTCTCTACCACCTCGGGTAGGATCCACTAGAAGATTTTGATTTATACAACACCTTGTGCAAACCCACTCAGCTTAGGACTTACCCTACTGCCTAATTAAACTCCTAGCCTAGACTGAAGGCAACACCTTCCAGCTAACATGTAATGCCCGAGATTTTAGTTTGATAATTTTGAATTGTTATATATTATGAATAAGGCGATGAAAAAACAGACGTGGAGAAGCGACGTTGCAAATTGAGTTTGTTGACAAAGAGAGAGACCGCACCCGCGGTGTAAGGGCAGAAAGTTGGAATTTTGATTTCAATAGACACCGCACCCGCGCAAGGAACCTTACCGCACCCGCGGTTGTCATTCTAAAATTTTTTGTGTTGGTACAGTAGAGGTAGCGCACCCGCGGTAAGAACAGGACCGCACCTGCGGTGGATGTACCGAGACAGGACCGCACCCGAGGTGCAAGAGTCAGCGCACCCGCGGTCGTTCCTTCTGAATTTTTGAAGGTGATCCAATACGTGCAGCTCACCCGCGGTCCAAAGGTGAGCGCACCCGCGGTGCGACGTGCGCGAGAAAGAAAGGGGCCACTTGCCTTGCATGCACAAGATATATATATATATATATATATGTATAAATCGATTTTTTCCTTCAATAATGGGAAGAAAGAAGTACTGAGAAGCTGTGAAGAAATTCTTACGCCTTTTGCCTCGTAGATTTGTGAATTACAAGAAATCCGTCTGTCCGATTTTGAATCCGACTTCAATACTAAGTTCCTATCGACGCAAACTATAACTGGACGTAAGTTTTGTTACGTTTAGACATTATTTGAAATTATGTTATTGTCAGAATCGAATATGAATCAGATATGATGTTTCTGGTACAGTAGACATCGTATATTTGAAGTCAGATTAAAGAACAGACTGTTTATGTAATTGTTATGATTTTCGGAGTTGATTTGATTGAGATTCGATATCAGATTTGTATTGTTATTGAGATTATGAGTTGTACCGATATTGATTATGAGTTCTGGTATTATATCTGTGATGTTGAGATTGACGGGGTTATCGAGACTGTATTGTTATGCCGTCGAAACAACAGTAGATTGATATTGATCAAATTTACGATTGATGGAGATTGTATTGTTGTACTGTATGTCGATTGACATTGATCAGATTGTATTTTGATTTGAGTATTGATCAGAACAGGTATTGAATTGAGTTGTTCACTGATATTATACATATTCGATTGTCTTTGCTAGATTGGGAATGGACAGATTTGAACCCGAGACTTCGTCTTCGTCAGATCGAGAAGAGAAAGGTATAAATCGATGTTAACTGGGAGATCGACTTGAGTTAGATTTAACTCGAGTTTCCCTAAACCACATACTTGTACGATATTGGTTTTATACCTTTGTGTTTTAATGATTATGTTTATTCTATTGAATTAGAAAGTAGAAAGCAGAGAGCTATTGAGTGAGAGTCACTGACAGAGGGGCTAGACTATGACAGAGGAGTCACTGGCCCATTGCACATTGTCAGAATAGGGTTAGTCTTGGACAGACATGCCAAGACACTGGACGTTTGGTATATCGAGATGCTTCAGATACATATAGCATCCTTATTACAGATTATTCGACATCGACTAGACCAAAGTCCAGAAATAAGAACGTACCGCCACCGCGACTGGTAGTAGTAGGTGGGAGACCTGTTACGTTCTTATTCACCGGGATCCCTAGATTAGATGAGAGATGAGTCGAGTCTGAGATGCCGAGTCATGAGTTGAATTACAGATTGTATAAATTATGTTTCGTAGATTACAATTCATGTTTTATTTACAGTTTGATATCGATTCACATTGTCAGATTATGATACATGTAGTGATATTTGTTTCATGATTTACTATACCATAGCATGTAGACATTGTTTATACTGGGATTTATTCTCACCGTAATTATCCGGCTGTTGTCTTGTTTGTATGTGTGCATGACAACAGGTGGGACATGATCGGGGTCAAGAAGATGATGAGAGAGGACAAGTTTAGCGTGGTGATTCCGGACTTGTTGTAGATATGGTTCTAACACTTGGAATCTAGTAGTTGAACCTTAGTCTAGTCTGAATGTTTATTGTACAGAATTGTATTTTTATACTGATATGTATATTAATTAAATTCCATTACGTTTCCGCATTGTATTTTAAAAAAAAAATTTAGATCCTGTTTATCTTAATTCATAATTAAATCCCAAAAATGATTAAGAAGATGATTAGCGTCCGGGTCCCCACAACAGGTGGTATTTGAGCATTAGGTTCCAGAACAGTAGGTTCTAGAACTATAAGTTTTTTTTAGACTGAGATAGAGGAGAATGAGCGGGGTAGATTGAGTTTTCTTTCCTGCTTTTGATTGCTAGCATGTGATTTATTATAATGTTGAATTACATTGTGTGTGCTAGCATGATATTATGTGTTATTGTTTTTAAATACATGTTACCTGAATATCTGAGTTGATTTGGTAATATGTCTAATTTGAAAATGAATCAGAACCAATTCTTGATCAGAAGGTAAGCTGATCAGAAAGGGACTGAGATTGATTTATCTCATGTGATACTAACTCTTGTGGTAATCAGATATACCTCCTCGAAGAATTCCAAAAAGAGGTAGTACTTCGACTGATAAGAGAGATGTGTCAGAAACTCTGATGGAAATACAGTTGAAATAGTTTCAGTCATTTCAACCGCCAATTCTGAAGGGTACTGAGACACCAGTGGATTGTGAGAATTGGCTAGACGACATAGAAATGCTATTTGAATTTCTTGGTTTCACGGATGATTGTAGAGTCAAGCTGATTGGGAACCAGTTACGGGAAGTCGCAAGGAGTTGGTGGCTGGTAACCAAAGAAGCCCTAGAACAGCGTAGTACAGTGACCACGTGGAAAATTTTTAAAGTTGAATTCTATCAAAGATTTTTCCCCGTATCATACAGACAGGATAAAGGTACAGAGTTTGCAAATTTGAAACAAGGTCAGTTGAATATTGATGAGTATTTGGCCCAGTTCTTTACCTTGCTACGTTTTGCTCCGCACGTGGCTTGGAATGATGAAGCTGTATCTAATCAGTTTATTCAGGGATTGAATCCGGAGATACGTACATTGGTAAATGTGAAACGATCAAATAATTTTGCTGATACCCTGAACATAGCCAAAAGAGCAGAAACAGTTCTGATGAGACAAACAGAAGCTTCATATGTTCTTCCAACACCGAGTTCATAGCAATTGCTTCCCAGAGTCGAGATTGGCAGCAGCAGTGGTGGAAAGAAAGAACAGTTGCAATCTCGAAAGAAACAGTTCAAGAAGTTAGGGAGCGGGTCATCTAGCTCCAGTGGTTCTAGCCCGAGTTATGTCGGAGTTTATTGCAGAACTTGCGGAGGGAGACATCCCACAGAGCAATGCCAGGGAGTGACTGGTAGCTGCAATATCTATAGACAGCGGGAACACTTCGCTAGAGTTTGTCCACAGAAAGGTTCCCGAAGATTTCAGGGAGCTGAATCATCTGGTTGAAGTGATCAAGGAACAGACCCAGGATGCACTTGATGATATAGTGACAGGTAATTGTTCTTTTACGATTATGTTACGTATGTATTGAGAGATACTAAAACATCCTATACATGATTTTGTATGAATTACATTGATATATGCTTTATCTGTTGGGTCTGGTGGTATTGTAGTATTGATTTCCTTACCTCTTGGGGGAAAGGTTGATGTCAATGAATTCTGTAAAATATCGTATACTGCAGTAAGATGAGAATGAGATTGAGTTAGATTATGTTGTACTTGTATTGTCTGATTCTGGCAGCATTATTGATATGGATATATGGAACAAGTACAAAGCTATTGTAGATTTTTACCAGGAAATGGTAAGATTCGGACCTGAAATGGCTGAAGAATGAATAATGTACGGTGAGAATTTTCGATTTTGATTTCCTTTGATTTCTGTATTAATTATGATTCGATGATTATCGAAAGGAATGGAATTATTCCTTATGCATTCAGTTGATTACTGGAAATGAATATACCATGAGCTGATTGGTCAGTAGCAGGAGAATTGCTAAAGTCTTTCTAGATGAAATTCTGGATTTGCCTTATATCAGGGAGATCCATCCCTCGGCAACCATGGGGTCAGATGCCCCAGAGAATTCCTTCGGGCGCATCTTCATGAATCGCTCATACACTGCCTCGGGCCCTGTCGGCCTGGCTGCGGCTGCGGCTACGGCTGCGGCATTGCCCCCCGCAAACTGTGCAAAGAACTGTGCCATCCCAGCTAACATCTGGGCACTCATGTCCGGTGGGGGCGGTGGAGGTTCATTTCGGTCCCTGAAGTTTTCGGAAATTTCATTTTGGTCTTAAAATTTTTGGTTACTGCAAATTAGCCCCTCCAATTTTCGAAAATACTCTAACATGCACTTGGTTATGATTTTCTCAATTTTTGGCCCTAAAAATTTTATTTCGAATTATTACATCATTTACATAAATTAAGGTTCAAAAATCAAATCCAATTTCTATTGTTTCTAACATCATTCTTTAATTCTAACTAAGGTAGAGCATGCAACCTAATTTCCACTAAGTTATCTTTGATCCCAAATCCAAATCTCATAACCAATTTAACATTTCATGCAATTAAAGCAATATAAAAGCGTTAAATAACTAGGTTACCAGTGATAAGAATCGTGTCTGGCTCCTCCTCGGCTTCCTCAGCATGCATAACATAAGCTCCTCCACAGTGGGTGAATTCTTCTTTCGGCAATCAGTAGCTTTATGCCCTTCCTCCTTGCATATGAAGCATCTAAATGATCCCCACATGCACTTTCCATAATGCAAGCGATTGCACTCCTTGCATGGTAGCCTCTCTAAAGGTTTTGGTGCTCCAAGTTGTCGTAACTTTGATGGTCCAGGATTCTTTACTTGACCTTGGGGCTATTGCTGTCCTTGAGTTCTAGGAGGTCCCATATATGGCTTCTTATTCAGCTGAGAATTCTGCTGGTGTTTTTGTCTTTTGCGATGCATCTTAAAATCAATTTCTTTCAAAGCTTGCTCGGCTTGAAATGCGTAGGCAGTGGCAGCAACATAATCCATAGGTCGCATCATCATCACGTCACGACGTATAGTAGGTCGTAGACCATTTAGATGTGTCTAAGCTTCTCGGCAGCATCCCTAGATATGAGGGGCACAAAGTTACAGCCCATATCAAACTTACTCATAAACTCAGCTAGAGTAGTGCCTCCCTAATGGAGAGTCATGAATTCCCTCTTCAAGTGTCCTCGGATGTCAGCAGTAAAGTACATCTCATATAACATTTTCTTGAATTGATCCCAAGTAAGAGTAGCGAGATTAATACCATGATCAACTCCTTCCCACCAAAGAGAAGCATCATCCCTAAACATATAAGTAGCACACCTCACACAGTCAGTATCTCCCATATTCAAATAGCAAAAGTGCTCGAATCCAGCCCTCAGCAGCAAATGGGTCAGTGGTGCCAGAAAATTCCTTCGACCCTAGCCTCCGAAACTGATCATAGATGTCGTATTGTGGTCTAGGAGCCTGCTGAAACTGTTTCTCAAATAAGTGTGCCCATGCCCTCTAGTGCATGAATAGAAGCATCCCCATTAGGAGGCGGGGGTCCATTCACATGACGATCCTCAACATTCTCTGCATGCCTATCGGCAATAGGTGCGCGTCTAGGAGGTTTTATATTTGAATGTTTTCCAAATTTCTAGACGTAACCAACATGCATTTAAATCAAAATTTTCTAATCATGCATCATATACTAATCCATTTTTGAGCAATTTTAAGCATATAAAACATATAATCTCAGAAAACTCTTAAACATGTTACGTAAACATATAATCTATGTAATCATTCGGGTATTATCATAAAAATCATATAAAGAATTTAAACTTACAGATTGAGGCTTGACGACTGAGCTTTCCAGAACTGGCGGTGGCACAACACTTTGCAGGAACATTGCTCTGATACCAACTGAAACGTCCACTACTTTTTTTCTTAAAAAGTACTAGATTTTTTTTAAAAAGCCCTCATGATTTAGCCGATATATGTATACATATACTTAAAATATTGTGCACAATTTTTAAAATAAAACAACCAACTATATTTGAAAATTCAAAAGCAAGAATCCAAAACATAAAATCGTCAAACGTTTGCCAATCCTAATTTGAAATATTTTAAATAAATCCAATACTAATAACCTTACAAAAACCACTCAAAAACATAATAAAAGTCGTAAAATTCTTTAACATAAACTTTTAATAGTAAATGCGGAAAACTAGCGCTGGTCCACGGGTTATGTGCACATTCAGTCCAGTCAGATCAACCATCAAGACCTCCGTCAACATTAATATCATACTTACCTGCATCCATCACACCTAGTGAGTTTAAAGACTCAGCAAACCATAATCTTAATAACAAGTAATATGTATACAATCACATGTAACAATGAAAAAACTTTTACTTAACATATACATTTCATGAAAATACATAAACATAAACATTTTCATATCATCGTAAACATATTCCATATCACCATATACGTTTTCCTTTTCGTTGAGTTCAAAACGTTAATTGTGATTTCGTATTCATATTAAAGGTCGATGGATCCATCTACATGTAACCACAATACTGGACGGCGAGAATATCAACGACACTCTCACCCATCAACTGAGCCTTGTCCTTACGTATTATTGTATCATCGTATCATCGTATTAGTCACAATTACTCTACTTCCTTCAACATTTCATATTTTCATCACTTTATAAAATTCATGCATATAATAATCATTTTTCTTTTAAATCAAGCATGCAACATATCTTTAGCGTTAACATTTCATCATAAAATTTCATAAATATTTCAAATAATCATATTAACATATTTTATAGCATTCCGCACATTGCCATGACGTTTATTATTTCTAGGTGTAAAATGACAGTTTTATCCCTAGACGTACAATTTCACGATTTTGACTTTTTCTTATTTCCGTTGGCTTTAGACCATCCCAAATAATTATTTAAACTTAACATAATTTTCTCATATTTTTATTTAGCTTAAATTCGAGGTTATTTATTTATTTTGTAATTATTAATTAGAAGAGCGTTTAATTTCTGAATTAATTCAAACTTTAATATAAAATTCTCAAATTTTAAACATAGGCTTTTAGTTACTTAATCTACCCTTGGGACCCATGGACCACCCCCGTGGACCCACGATTCAAGCTTTAAAGATTTAAACCCTAATTTCGAACCATCCTAGCAACCCTCGAACCATCTCCCAATTTTCTCGAACCGAGCCCGAGCCAACCCAAGCCAAGCCCTTCCCAGAATTTTTATGGACCCTACTGTACCCACTGGACCAACCCTAACTAGCTGCACCCCCTGGTGCGAAGGACCCGAGCCGCGGGAAAAGTAGAACCAACTAGGACTCTTCGATATCCCAGCTAGGACTCTAACCATCGAGCCAACCTCGAGCCCAGCCCCTCTTGAACCTTCTCAGGACCCTACAGGCCTAGCCTACCCAAGCCCTAACCACCCTGGCCGAGCCGCAAGCCCATGCGCACCTATGCATCTTGCGATAAGCCTCGGGAAGAGTCCTAGCTTGCAAGGACTCCTTCCCCGCTACTGTGCTCAAGTCCTAGCATGGCTAGGACTCCTCTACTGACCCCACAACGTCCCAACCCAGCCCTGGTCGAGCCAAAGCCGAGCCATGCATGGTTATTCCCTTTAACCGAGCCTTTGACACAACACATGCAATATTCTGTTCCAGCTTGTTCTTAGTTCCTGCAGCATATTACCGTGCCTTTATGACCCTTAATCTCATGTAAAACGTTCCATATACAATCCCTAATCATGGCATCCCCTTCATGTAATTATAAAACAAGTTTTGGAACAAGAAAACATACCTTAATCCCATGGTTATGCATAAAAACGAAAATAATGAAAATGGAAACTTGTTTTTCATGCAAACCATAAACAATTACATATTAGGGTGTGATAGATGAAAAAAGGAAGAATTATGGTGCGCCTTTATGTATATTATGCACGAGAATATGTTGAGTTGGTAAAAACGACGACGAATGGAAGACCCTTGCTTGAAAAATTGAGAAGAGTTTGTGTGTGTGGTGGGAGGTGGGTGTGGGTTTTTACAAGGGTTTGCGGTAGGGTTTAGGTTGAATAAATTGATAATAAACTTGTGTCCAAGCTTGGGCCCATTAGTAAGCTATACTAAGCCCAATATGCCAAATAGTGGATTTAAAAATTATTTCGTTTAGGAAAGTTCGTGAAAATATTAGCCGAGTTGTCAAAAAGTTTATATTTTCGTTGAAAATCGGATACCAATAAAAATTACGTCTCGACATATACATACACCTCAAAACTTCTTATTTTCAAAATTAATAAAAAGCATCAACCTTATTTTAAATAATTAAAAAGAATTATTTAATAAAAATATTTTCCAATTTTCAGCCCTTGGTATCCGTTCCTCGATCGCATCTCGAATAACCTTTAAAAATACAGTATTAAGCATTTAAATAGAAAAATACTTTAAAACCATATAAACATATCAAACATAATCAATTTAAGCAATTAAAATAATTTAATTAGCTATTTTTTTATTTTTCCTATATTTACATGCAGTTAGATTACGTCGTCTTATTTTTGGATCTTACAATATTAATCCTCCAATAGAGGTCCTTAGGAAGTCCTCTGAGATATCAATCTTTCTCAAAGTCTTCCGCTCCTTGAGGAGCATCAGAAGGTAGACACATTCATCAGTAAATATGTGTACATTATCTGCGACGCAAAGACGCCGCCGATACTTTCTTAGTATTGCCACCCTTTTGGGGGTAGCGATAAGTTCTTCCTCTGGGAAGGACTGAAGGTCCTGGATTTTCATCTAGAACAACAATATCTTCTCGAAGACACTGTCATCCATTGCGATCTTTCCCGCTGCAATGGAGGACTCCACGAACTCTGCTGCTAGATCCGGCTACTTTAAACTTCATGCATTGTCCATTGCTACTTCCTCAAACTGCTTTATCTACTGATACTTGGTGACTCTCCATGTTACTCTTATTTATAGCCAAGTTCGAGGCATTTGAAGAGACGAAATCATTATCCCTGACGATTCATCTTCTAAGAATAAGATTTCTTTTATACTTACGCAATTATTATCACCGTCGTTTCATTTTATAGAATATAGTTTCTTTTATTTATGCATTTATTTAGTGGGAATGACGATATTTAATTGGTTAACTGATAAGACAATAGTCAGTTCGTCTTCAACTGAGCTGATTCAGTTCTCAACTAATCACTCAGTTATTGACATAATTGATCTTATCCATAAGTTAATTGATTAAACAAAATTAAATATTCCATATTAAATGATGGGATTGATATGATTACACATTTAATTATGTATTTCATTAAATAGAAATTAAACATATGGCCCCATGAAGTCCAAGAATTTTTTGGTCACGATTACACACAACATACACACGTTTTTAACTCAATTTATCTTGGACTGACACGTGTCCAAAAATTCGAACAGTCACCAACATAAGATATGAACCCGCTTCATTTCAATTTCTTACAAGCATTTTGATTTACAGAGCATATCAACTATCAAATTTTTCTTTATCTTACGCAGATACTCAAACAACTCAGAAAATGGCAACTCAAATCCCCGCTTACATGCTGAATGCTATGACCATTGATTTCGATTCAAGCCTTTTTGTCAAGGATAAATTCATTCAAAGCATAACTGAAGTTGGAAGCTGCTGGTTTAAGTTGATTTCTTTGGTCATCTACTTAGGAAATCTACTCTAAAGAGATTTGAGATTTCTACGAGAACAGTTATGTATCTACTAATGGAAAGATCTTTACAACTATCAGCACCAAATTGCTGATTATTGACGAAGAATCATTCAGCACATTCTTCGAACTACCTTCAGATGGTTTTTCTCATTTGTCTGAAGTAAAAGCTGCTGATATTGAGGAGATGCAAACGCTTTTATCTGCAGATGAGAATAAGATAAAAGTCTCTGACCCCAAGAAGGAGCTGAAGCATGAATATCATTTGTTAGCTGATATTATGGCCAAGGGTCTTCTCTCCAAGGCATGCTCTTTTGCTACCCTAACTCTTGAAAAATTCCAAATCATGGCTGCCATAGTAAATGGACGCAAACTGAACTGGTCGACCATTATTTTCAATATTCTGAAAAACATGGTTCAGTCGACCAAGCAGTCCAAAGGCTATGAAGTGCAGATCAGCTACCTTCTCAAGCACAAAGGTTTGGTGGATGATTCAGCTGAGAAATCATCCAAGTTCAAAGTCTTCACTGCGAAAAATGTACAGCCACCCAAGACAAAGCTGTACATATCTCCTGAGCAGTTCTTAAAAGTCAAGAAGGAGATTGGGATGCAGGCAGGTCCCAAACAAATCAAGAGGCCAAAGGGCTTGGCTAAGTCAAAAAGGGCAATCAAGAGGAAATTGATTATAAGTAATTCTGAAATTGAATCGGAGAAAACTCCTTCTATGAAAATCATTAAAAAGGCAAGGACCCAGAAAACCAAATCAGCTGCTGCTGTAGAAGACATCCCAGCTGAAAAACTTAAGCCAACTGGAGCTCAACAGCCCATCAAAGCCATACCAATCAGGGCCTTTCCAATTGCTTCATCAACTGAATCTCCGCAACCTCCTCCAACTAGTCCCTCCAAGAAAATTATCACCGAATCTAGTGATTAACCAAAACAGGTTGGAGTAAGTGCACCACTTATCACTATCACTGGTTATACTGCACTACCTGCTCCCAGACCAAAATGTATAGTGATACGTGATAATGTGGATTCAACAGAATCAGGGTTGAGCCTTACTCATGCCCTTACTAACCCAAAAGGAAAGGGAAAGATGATTGAAGAGTCCCGACCAACCAATGCCATTCAGACTCATATTGACT
The DNA here is from genome assembly GCF_025594145.1 of Primulina tabacum. Taxonomy (NCBI): domain Eukaryota; kingdom Viridiplantae; phylum Streptophyta; class Magnoliopsida; order Lamiales; family Gesneriaceae; genus Primulina; species Primulina tabacum. Next base: position 20,543,985 of record NC_134556.1, read on the forward strand.
TGATATGGGAATAGATATATGAGTTTTTTGAATCTAAGCTGAAAGCCTACAATGGATGGTCAGATTCAGGACTGAAGTGTTTGTCAAGCGGTTGCAGAAGGGCAAAGTTTTGAATAAATTCATCTCTTTGGAAACAATAGTCCTAAAGATAGTTAAAGCTGCCACTATTGCTCAGGCGATGGAGAGTAAAACATACTTCTTTGATCAGAAGCGTGCCCAAAAGCTGGCTCAAGTCATTGCTCAGCTACGCACAAACTTTGATCCTACCAGTCCAACTGGTTTCAATGACAAAGCAGTTTATGACCAGTTGGACTCAGATCTTCTCACATTGCAGATGAAGATCAAAGATTGGAAATGGGTCAACAATTAATTATTTCATCAAATTCCCATAGCTCATCTTCAGAAGAGCAGGCTGAACCTTCAGCTCATCAGCGAGAGTCATCCAAGGAAACAGTTGCTGAAAAATCTGAGCAAGCAACTGATCCTTCTTCCAAGGATGCTTAAGTATCCTCTTCCATTCCTCCATCTCCTCCAGCAGGTCTTCAACTCTATACAGATGCTGAGTTGTCCTTAGCAAATATCGATGAAGTTATACAATCAGTTGCAGCTGACATTCTTCTTAATGTCTTAATTGCACAAACAGTTGAAGACCAGAACAAAAGTGAGCAAATAGCCTCAGAGGCTATATTAGAAGAAATTGAATAACCAGTTCAATTTCCTACCATAACTAAACAAATGGTCCGAACTGAAGATGACATGGCTCAGTTGCACTATGAACCAACTGAAGAAGTGCTAACTGAAAAGCCAACTGAAGTGTCATCAGATGAACCAGCTGAAGAGCCTACCAGCCCAACTACTGATCAGATTTCCACTCCTCCTCAAGAACCTCAGCATGAGGTAGCCGAAAAAATTGTTACACAAATGGTTATGGCTGAGACTGAATCAAATAGGGTCTTAGTAATTTTTAATCAAAAAGACAAGGAGCAAGAACCAGAATCATCTGAAGCCATGTCTCCTGATATACCAACGTCTACAGAAACTATTATATAAAACATTCAGTCCAACCTCCACCATTTAATGTCATCTATTTCTGATGTGAAGTTAATCCAATTGCTGCACACTTTGAAGATTGATTCTATAAAGGAAAATACAATGAGGAACCTACAACAGGTTATAAAGGATATCACGTCCTTATTTTTCAAGATATATCAATTAAGGAAAGACTGAGTGACAGTTCAAGCACATTTTCAGATTCAAGACATGTTCAAAAATCGCATTGAGTTTTTGGAAACAGTGGTGACAAAGAGAATGGATATGATGCAAGAACAAATTATGGACGCGTTATCTAATGTCACCTCGGAAGTCCGTGCTTTATCCAGCAAATTTTATGGGTTTGACAAAAAGGGGGAAGAGTAAGAAAAACAACAGGAGTTATCATCTAAGAAAAGGCTAAATCAACCGATTGATCAAGGACCAGCTGATAAAAGAGCAAAGAAATGATGAAATCCATATCAGTTAGAAGATAGTCTTAATATTCATTTGAGAATTTTGGCAGATTTTCAATCGATTAAAAGATTCTTTGTGAGGCCCGGGGCCGAAGAGGGCGGGGGGTGATCGCCGGTGCCATGAGGTTGCACGGACAATGAGCGGCTCCTGGCAGGCTTCTAGGTGGAGGGAACATGAATGAACCGATCCCACACCGGAATGAGAGGGATTCCGAGACTGTTCAATGTAAAGGACTGTACAGTTGAAGAGGGCTTAAAAGATTTGATTGGTACTACTCATATCACGAACGTGCATCTTCTTTTCGGTAGCTCGTCACATAAGAACTCTAAAGTAAAGCGTGCTTGACTTGGGGCAATTTTGGGATCGGTGACCCCCTGGGAAGTTTCCTAGGGTGCGTGTGAGTGAGGACATAAGCACGCTGGAAAGACTCGTCTTGATACAATGAGGACAGTCGTCGAATCTGGGGCGTTACAGTTGGTATCAGAGCCGACCTCTCTTAGTACGGTGTGGTTCGGGGACGAACCAAGCGGAAGCTTGTGGGCATGTGAGGCCCGGGGCCGAAGAGGGCGGGGGGTGATCGCCGGTGCCATGAGGTTGCACGGACAATGAGCGGCTCCTGGCAGGCTTCTAGGTGGAGGGAACATGAATGAATCGATCCCACACCGGAATGAGAGGGATTCCGAGACTATTCAATGTAATGGACTGTACAGTTGAAGAGGGCATAAAAGATTTGATTGGTACTACTCATTTCACGAAGGTGCATCTTCTTTTCGGTAGCTCGTCACATAAGAACTCTTAAGTTAAGCGTGCTTGACTTGGGGCAATTTTGGGATGGGTGACCCCCTGGGAAGTTTCCTAGGGTGCGTGTGAGTGAGAACATAAGCACGCTGGAAAGACTCGTCTTGATACAGTGAGGACAGTCGTCGAATCTGGGGCGTTACATTCTTTGATTCAGAAAATCTTTTATTCTTTATATATCTGTACATCGAAAGAGTCATCAATAAATTATCTACAAGAGTTTAGTTTGTCAGTTCATATATTCCAAGTTTTGTCAAACACCTAAAAGGTTTTGAACCTAATTTCTGAGTTTGACAAATGGATGTGAAAAGATTAAACAACTGATCAAGGAAAATAAAGATAACTGAACTAAAAGTTTCGTAACTGATAGTTGCCCACTTGCCCGAACTGAAGATCAATGTATAATCAAAGACAACTGAACTGATATAACCTAACTGAAGGTATGTAGTCAACTGAAGGATCAGTTGGGAACTAATCAGTCACACATTCATCAATTTATCCTATCGACTAAAAAGAGTAAACTAAGTCATCAGCTTTACACGTCATTGGTGAAAAGGACGTAGCCCAACAACCAACAGATTATACAAAGAGCAACAAGAATGCCGCATTTCAGAAATGCTACAGTGTACGACTGTCAGAAGAATGTTGACGTGGAAAACAACGAATATAAAGATTCAAAATGCATCCCTTATTACCGTTGGAAGCAAAGCCTATAAATAGTAAATCATATCAGGTGAAGAGAGAAAACCGAATCAGTCACCTAGTTATCCATCTACTAGCTTAAAGAAACTCTGCACAAATTCTTTCAAGCTCACTCTCAAAAAGCTCTCGCTTATTATACACATCAATAGCTTTCAGGCTATACATTTTGAGATAAAAGCACAAAACACTTACTGTTGTATTATTCGATCTTATCGAGATCAGTTGTGCTAAGAAATTACAGATCAGTTGAGTACTGATAAATTGTATTGATACTAAGAGTTTCAGTCTTGACAGTGTTAAATCCAAACCGAAGTGGGTTTGTACAAATCTTTGTATTGATCAAAGTCTTTTAGTGAAGATACTATCTTCGAGATAGAATGGGTGACGTAGGAGTATTTGAAATTTCTGAACATCCACGAAATCGTGTGTTCTTTCTTACCTATTATATTCTATCTATCTTTTGGTTATTTCTGCACTTTTATTAAGTTAACTTATTGACATTGACAACAAGATTCGTGAACTCAATTTTTCACTAAACTGATTCAACCTTAGAAAAAGTTGTGAAAATTGTAGAGTGTTTATTCAACCCACCCCCTTCTAAACACCCTTTTCTCACCTAAACGATCCTAATAGCATTTAAAATATATGCTAGTTGAATGGGTAAAAATATTTTGGTTGAAGCATTTTATCAAAAATTTGGTATGCAATATTTTGGTATTTAAAGAATACATAAAATACTTCAACAATGCATATTTAAAAAACATTGAAAATGATAAGTAAATACAATAAATAAATAGACACGAATTTGTTTATGGAAGTTTGGAGATTGACAACTCCTACATCACCCATTCTTCCTCTTGGGAATGATCGACTAGAAGACTTTGATTTATACAACACCTTGTACAAACTCATTTCAACTTAGGACTTATCTCTTGCCTAATTGAAACTCTTAGCACACTCTCGATTGTAGGCCGCAATCTCACAATCCGCATAATGTTTAACGTCTCTTACGCCAAGACTACGAATACGATCTTTAATGTCTTTGTGTGAAGACTCACTCAACTAAACTTTAAAGTTCAAATCTCTTCTATATGTGTGAGTGATTGTGTATAAGGAATTTATCATTTATATTGTACATCTCAAATGTATCCTCACACAAGGGCTTGTGCTCTCAACTAGCATATTTCTTCATGCTAACTGCCCATGCTTTTAATCCCTTTCAAAAGCTCTTGTTTGATCTTCAATATGTTGTATTTATAAGTCCCAACAATGATATATACGTTAGAACAAGAATATTACTATTTGGAAAGTTTATGTAATGTTTCTGAAATTGCAACTGGCAAATTCGCCTTGCTGGACATTTTCTCAAGCTTTAACTTGTTGTTCAACGGCTAGTGAAGGTTTGAACTGGTCAGCGGTTGGTCAGCAGTTGAACTGGTCAACGGTTCAACTGGTGTGCTGAGTTTGTGCAGAATCAGTATATTCAACTTCATTTATCAATATTTTAAACTTCGATTTAGACTTGACTTCTGAAGACGATTTGTAGATCATTGACTTATCTTTCCAACGCATACTGATCGCTTCATTCCAATAACTGAGTTGAAAGATATGGCCAAAATATCACAACTGCCCATGCCCAACTGATTGTTGTTTTCATGCAATCAGTTTGGTCATTCAACAAACGGTTTGGCCCAGATAACATCTTATTTTGCCCAAATGACGTGAAATATGACTTGTTCCGAATTGGGTTTTCTAATCAGTCAAGTTGACGGATTGTTATTCAAATCATCCAGATGAGAAATATTATCAAAACACCGAAACTCGCCAGAAATTCAGTTTGGATAAATTCAGTTTCATTTTTCTTCTTGTATTTGCAACTTCACAAGTGAGTAAATATGTTAGAAATACAATAACAAGTTTTGTTAACATCAAAATCAAGATTGCGAACATGAAATGTTCCAACAGTTCTCCTCCAGCATGAGAAAGAGAATGAGTAGTTCTATGAAAATATTTAGTAGGGATTAATCCTTTTTGTATAACATTTAAGTCCGTATTACTATCAATCATAGCAATAAAATTTTTCTTATAAGATTATCAATTAATAAAGTAATATTAATATACCATTTTTGAGATATAATCATACTTAAAACAGATAAATTTTGCTGATTTGGATCGATAAATAATATATTTTGAAAATCATTAAATTCTTTAGGATTTAGTATAGAGTCTTCATTAGATAATTCTTTATTATTTTCGATAATAAAATTCTATTATTTAAATTATTATTATTTTGTTGTAAAATTTGCATCTGTTTAAAAATATTAATTTCTTTAACTAAATACTGTATAGTAACAAGATTTTGTTGACTATATTTGTTTTGTAAAATTTTATTAACTTCTTTAATGGATAAGTTTGATTATTCTATTGTAATATATTGCTATTTTGATTGCTAATTGAAGGGAGTGTTATCCATTTGATATATAATATTAGCTAGTAGGATCCTTAATATTTTCGAAATTCTAAAATGTTATTGTTAGTTAATACATTAAGATCTTTAAAATTGATAAAAAGTTTATAAACTCATTGTTTTGGTTATCAATATATATTACTAATATGATTAATAGAAGATTGTCTTTGAATACAGGCATCACAAACTTCTTTCTCAATTTGAATAGATTCAATTTCTAAAATCTTTTCTGAATTATAAGATCATTTTCTGTATTCATAATTCAGTTCTCACACTCGCACACACAAAATCACTCACATATATAGAGAGTTGAGCTTATTGACTAGCTGAGTGAGTCTTGCACAAAGACATTAAACTTTTGTATGTAGTCTTTGACACGTAGACGTTAAACAAGTGTTATGTGGGGACCCGGACGCTAATCATCTTCTTAATCATTTTTAAGATTTAATTATGAATAAGATAAACAGGGTCTAAAATTTTTTTTTTAACATACAATGCGGAAACGTAATGGAATTTAATTAATATACATATCACTATAAAAATACAATTCTGTACAATAAACATTCAGACTAGACTAAGGTTCAACTACTAGATTCCAAGTGTTAGAACCATATCTACAACAAGTCCGGAATCACCACGCTAAAGTTGTCCTCTCTCATCATCTTCTTGACCCCGATCATGTCCCACCTGTTGTCATGCACACATACAAACAAGACAACAGCCGGATAACTACGATGAGAATAAATCCCAGTATAAACAATGTGTACATGCCATGGTATAGTAAAGCATGAAACAAATATTACTACATGTATCATAATCTGACAATGCGGATCGATATCAAACTGTAAATAAAACATTAATTGTAATCTACGAAACATAATTTATACAATCTGTAATTCAACTCATGACTCGGCATCTCAGACTCGACTCATCTCTCATCTAATCTAGGGATCCCGGTGAATAAGAACGTAACAGGTCTCCCACCTACTACTACCGGTCGCGATGGTGGTACGTTCTTATTTCTGGACTTTGGTCTAGTCTATGTCGAATAATCATTAATAAGGATGCTATCTGTATCTGAAGCATCTCGATATACCAAACGTCCAGTGTCTTGGCATGTCTGTCCAAGACTAACCCTATTCTTACAATGTGCAATGGGCCAGTGACTCCTCTGTCATAGTCTAGCCCCTCTGTCAGTGACTCTCACTCAATAGCTCTCTGCTTTCTATTTTCTAATTCAATAGAATAAACATAATCATTAAAACACAGAGGTATAAAAACAATACCATACAAGTATGTGGTTTAGGGAAACTCGAGTTAAATCTAACTCAAGTCGATCTCCCAGTTAACATCGATTTATACCTTTCTCTTCTCGATCTGACGAAGACGAAGTCTCGGGTTCAAATCTGTCCATTCCCAATCAAGCAATGACAATCGAATATGTATAATATCAGTGAAAAACTCAATTCAATACATGTTCTGATCAATACTCAAATCAAAATTGTAAGGCCCGAGAATTGGATTATCATTGTGAGGGGCCTAAAACTCCTTTCTTGAAAATTTGCGGAAAATTAAAAAATTTTGTTTTTAAAAGAACTTAAATGGCCTCATTCATAAAATCACTGGGGAATCAAGTTCAATGTTTAAAATAATAGCAGCGGAAGAAAATAAAGTTTGCCAAAAATCACAATTTAAAAATATCCAACGACTGATAAAAATTGTTTGCGGAATAATATAACAACTGCTGCACTGAGGTCCTCGGGTGCCACTACTGCCGACCCAAGCTGGCTCACTGGTCCCCGCCCTCGGCCCTGGCCTCATCAGTACCTACAACAATCAAGTCTAGTGAGCCTAAAGACTCAGCATGCATAAATCGCATCTAACGAGTAAAAATCTGAATTAAAAATATGCATGAGTTAACATATCCTGTCCTGAGGCATACTGAAAATAATCTGTACTGAGCAATTATAATACGTGCATAACTGAACTGGAAATTACTGTAAAAATATTTGCTCCTTGGAGCCTGTACTGAAATATCTGATAAAATTTTCTGTTGAGATTATGTTTTACGCCTGTGGCCACTGCACTAAGCTGAACTGATCGGTAACTGGCTACCGGGGAGGCTGAAACTGAACTGAGCTGGCCGGTCACTGGCGACCGGGTGGTACCATACTGAACTGATCGGTCACTGGCGACCGTATAAAATAACACTCCCACATAGTGAATGAACCACAAGCAATATCGCATAAATCTCAAAATTAATCATTTTCTATTTAATGCACGTAAAATAATTAACTGGCGTAATGAAAATTCCTGTAATTTTACCAACTGGATTGGATTGGATCGTTCCCAGGCTCGCTGCAACCTAACTGTGCCATGAAAAATATGCAATAGCTTAAACTTGACCAACTATGCAATTTACGTTCAAAAGATGCGACTATGACGCCTAAGGACTTCGCATTTACTCATGACTCCGAGCCAACTTGAACCGACACTGAACCGACGTATAGTCATGATTAAAATACGCTGAAAAATCATAAAATAATGTTCCTAAAATGATAGGGTCGAAATCTAGGTGAAATGGAGGCCAAAACACGAAACGCTCTTTCGAGAGTCAATTTGGCACATTGCACCGTAAATTCTCGTACGACCTCAAAAATGATCCGAATGACAAACGGTCAAAAACATGACCTTCCCAACTCAATGAGGCACTGTCCAGTCCAAGGCCATGGGCTAAAAGCCAACCAAGAACTCGAACGAGCCTCTGAACCGACACAGAAACTTGCTGTAATTTCCAGCAGCTGCGCAACTACAAGACTTGCGTTGGTTTCGAGACTATCGGCCATTAGGGGCGTGAACCACCAACCAGAGACTCTTACCAACATCCCAAGGAATGATTTGAACCATGGCTAAGGGCCCTAGGCCAGCCACAATCCGCATCACACCAAAACTCAACCGAAGGGTCCAACCGAGAGCAACGTGCATGCGTGTGTAGTGTTTATGCTATGATCGATGTCTTGCGTCATTCCAGTGGCCATTTGATTGACCATGGCACGATCTAGACATCTAGGATCATGATATGAACCGTGTCTAAGGGCCATAGGCCAACCAAGATCCACACCAAGCAAACACAAACCGAAACCAAAAGCTGTCCAACCGAAGTAGCCGAAGGGGTATAGGGGCTGTTGTGATGTTTTTATTAAAAACCGATGAACCATGGACCAAGCCACCAAAAGGGCAACTTAGTCACGTCTTAGACATGCTAGGGAAGTGATCCAACCATGGCTATAGGCCGTTGGGGCAGCCAAGATCAGATCCTTCCTCCATGACAACAAACTGAATTTTTCGACCAACATTTTCTGCACCTAAGGGGACTTGCTGTCATTCTGAATTTCCAGCAAGCATGGGGCTGGTTTGAATGGACCAAAATGGTCCTAATGCATCCTACTACATGTATACAAGCCGCCTTGAGAGCCTGGAGTCGATCCAATACCTGAAACTCACAAACCAAAAGAAATCGTGAAGCTTGCCAAGGAATTCAAAAATTCTGCATGTTGGAAACTGTTGTTATAGGTGAACTCTACCAATGGTAAGTTCGACTCCCAACTCCCAGAGAAATCAATGACGCAAGCACGGAGAAGATCCTCTAAGATCTGAATAACCCGCTCCGACTGTCCATCTGTCTGCGGATGGAAAGCTGTGCTAAACAGCAACCTCGTACCCATAGTCGAATGCAAACTCTTCCAAAACGAGAAAGTGAATCTGGGATCTCTGTCGGATACGATAGAAACTGGAATACCATGGAGTCGGACTATCTCTCGGATATACAACTCTGCATACTGAACCATGGTGAAAGTCGTCTTAATAGGCAAGAAGTGCGCTGATTTGGTAAGACGATCTACAATCACCCAGATAGCATTCGATCCTCTGGCTGACCTCGGCAATCCGGTCACAAAGTCCATGGTAATGTTCTCCCACTTCCACTCGGGAATAGGAAGAGGCTTGAGCAAACCTGCTGGTCTCTGATGCTCGGCCTTCACTAACTGGCAAGTCAGGCACTCGGATACAAAACGCCTGATGTCCTTCTTCATCCCTGGCCACCAATACAATAGCTGCAGATCTTTGTACATCTTCGTACTCCCAGGGTGAATGGAGTACGGGGACGTATGGGCCTCTGATAAGATGTCTGCTCGGATAGAATCACTGTTGGGAACCCATATCCTATCTCGGTATCTCACAATACCGTCGCTGACTGAATACAAAAAACTGCCCTTGGCTTCATCTCTCTTCTTCCACTGTGCCAACTGCTCATCTGCTGCCTGACCACTGCGAATACGGTCAATAAGAGAGGACTAGATAGTCAAGGTAGATAAACGAGGAACTCTACCTCGAGGATAAGTCTCAAGATCAAACCCCTGCATCTCAATCTGAAGAGGTTTCTGAATCGTCAAATGAGCCATCACTGCGACTTTCCTGCTCAAAGCATCCGCAACTACATTAGCTTTGCCCGGGTGGTAGCTAATGTCACAATCGTAGTCTTTCACAAGCTCCAACCAACGCCTCTGACGCATGTTCAGCTCCTTCTGCGTAAAGAAATACTTGAGGCTCTTATGGTCGGTAAAGATCTGACACTTCTCCCCATACAGATAGTGCCTCCAAATCTTCAAAGCAAAAACTACGGCCGCTAACTCTAGATCATGGGTAGGGTAATTCTTCTCGTGGATTTTCAGCTGTCGAGAAGCATACGCTATCACTCTCCCATGCTGCATCAAAACTGCACCTAAACCAAGCTTCGAAGCATCGGTATAAAGGACAAACTCGCCAGATCCTGACGGTACTGCCAAAACGGGTGCTGAGATAAGAGCTTGCTTCAAAGTATCGAAGCTCTTCTGACACTCCTCGCTCCACACAAACTTCACATTTTTCTTTGTCAGTGCTGTGAGTGGAACGGCGATAGAGGAAAATCCTTGGATGAATTTTCTGTAATATCCTGCTAGCCCAAGAAAATTGCGGATCTCTGATGCATTCTGAGGCACAACCCAATCTCTGACTGCTGCAACTTTCGCCGGGTCTACCTCAATGCCACTGCTAGAAACAATGTGGCCCAAGAACGCCACCTTCTCTAACCAGAATTCGCACTTACTGAACTTTGCGAATAGTTTATGTTTCTTCAATGTCTGCAACACTGTGGTCAGATGCCTGCTGTGCTCCTCCCGACTCTTGGAGTAGACGAGAATGTCATCTATGAACACTATCACAAACTGGTCGAGGTACGGCTGAAATACGCGATTCATGAGATCCATGAAGATCGCTGGTGCATTCGTCAGACCGAACGGCATCACAAGGAACTCGTAGTGACCATAACGAGTCCTGAAAGCTGTCTTCGAGACATCAGCATCTCTCACCCTCAACTGGTGATAACCGGAACGCAGATCTATCTTGGAGAAAATCGAAGCTCCCAGAAACTGGTCAAACAGATCCTCAATCCTCGGCAGTGGGTATTTATTCTTCACTGTAACCCTGTTCAACTCCCGGTAGTCAATGCAAAGCCTCATCGAGCCATCCTTCTTTTTCACGAATAAGACCGGCGCGCCCCATGGAGAAAAACTCGGGCGAATGAACTCCTTGTCGAGAAGTTCCTGAATCTGCTTCTTAAGCTCTGCCATCTCTGTCGGTGCTAGTCGGTACGGCGCTTTAAATATCGGAGCCGTACCTGGCATAAGCTCAATGGAAAACTCCACCTCTCTCTCTGGTGGCATACCAGAGACGTCTTCGGGAAAAACGTCTAAGAAATCTCTAACTATCGGAACATCTGAGGCTGACTGGCTGGGTTCCTCGGGGACAGATAAAAAGGTCGCTAGAAATGCCCGACACCCTCTATGCATGAGCTTCCTAGCCTGAACATAAGGAATAATGCGCGGTAAAGAAAAGTACATGTCCGGCTCAAATAAGAACTGCTCCATTCCAGGCGGTCGGACAAGAACGGATCTCCGCTGGAAGTCTATCAACACTCTGTTCCTCAATAGCCAATCCATCCCTAGGATGATGTCAAATTCCGGCATCGGTAGCACAATCAGATCCGCATAAACAAGATTACCGTGCAACTCAAGGTCTATATCTCGGATAACATTGGTAGCTGCCATCTCCTCGCCTGACGGCAACACTACTGAAAAGGCTGTATCTAGCCCAATGGTCTGGATCTTGAGAAAGTTTGCAAAGACCTCCGAAATAAACGAGTGAGTGGCCCCTGAATCTATCAAGGCCTTGGTAGCGGAACCAGATATAAAAATTCTCCCTGAAAGAGCGGAGCTCTAAGTTGAATCCCACTACAAGATCTAAACTTATAGACATGCAAAGGTCTAGGTTCCTCTAGCTTAATTTCCCCGAAATAAATCTGAGTAGAGCATGCAATCCTATGACAGTTCTAAGTTCAAAATCTAAATCCCGATTCCCAAAACGCTGAAATTCAAATAATAACTTGCCCACACATAATCAAACTCAAATACAGACAAACAATCATATCCTCGGGACATGCCCCGATATATAGATACATATACATATATACTAGGATGGACCACTAAACCTCAGCTCAAACGCTGATTCCCTCCAAAAGCACCCTCTCCGGTCTCCTGATATCCTGGAGTACCTGTCATTGTCCGCATACAAAGACAAAAACAACGAAAAAGAAAAAAAGAATACATATATGTTGATGATAATATGTATATGAATATGTTGAAGATGATATGAAAATGTTTATGTTAAAAGTTTAGGCATCATGATGAAAACGATATTTTAATAAAAGTATTTTTCATTGTTGCTTGTGGTTTTATACATATTATTTGGTTTCAAAAATATGATGTGTTGGGTCTTTAGACTCACTAGGTGTGATTGATGCAGGTAAGTATGATAATAATGTGGAGAGAGGCTTGGATGCCTGATTTGACTGGACTGGAGGTGCACATGACCCGAGGACCAGCGCTTCTATTTTCCGCACTTATGATTTATTTTTATGATTATGCTAAAAGATTTTTAAGACTTTTTATTTATGCATTTTGAGTGGTTTATGAGAGGATGATGCTTTTCAAATTTATTGCTTTTTAGGTTTGATAAAATGTTTGGTGATTTAAACTATTTACTTTTGTATTTTTTAATGTTGGTTGGATGTTTATTTTTAAAAATGGTACAAGGTATTTTAAAAGTTCATATATATGTATTCGGCCGATTTAGTAAGAGAAAAAAAATTTCTAGTACTTTTTAAGCAAAATGAATAGTAGACTTTTCACTAGCATTGCACTTTGACTTGTTTACCGACTCATATGGGGTCATAAGGTAGCAAGGTTGGGTGTTCTGTTGAAAAATATTGGAGTCTATGCATTGTAGTCGGGGACTCACAGCTTATCTTCGGGTATGAATATCTTATGTGATCTCATGTGTATGTAGTTTGAAATCTCTGGTCAGAGTATTGGTGGTAATTAAGAAAGATGTTTCTTAGATTACACCATCTATACAACTACGACATGACACATAGTATCGATTCTTTGACAACTCTGGATATACCAATAGTTATTGAATCGGTCGGGATATATGAGATGAAGGGACCGTACGGTACACTAACCATAATGGATTGGTTCTTGCAGGCACTATCATTTGATACCTGGGGAATCATGTAAGCGATGCTGCTGGTCGTTTAACATTAATGGTTGGTACTATCAGACTTGAGTTCTGATGTTCTTATTATCAAGGATTTGATAAGTAAGAATGGAGCAACTGTGGTTGCTCATATAAGGACATGTTTAGTCACGAATCACATTGAGATATGAACCCATGGCTAGTTGTATAATTGAACCATTGAGGGTCACACAAGTGCTAACTTTCTAGAACCCGTTGAGAAGGAAATTAGTTCAATGTGTTGAACGGCTTATAAAGGAGTTTATAAGCGTAAACAAAAATTGAAGTATGACTTCTATAAATAGATTATGGAAAATGTAACTTTTAATTTGAGGAAATTTTCCTAAACTAAAAGATGATTCAAATAAATAATGTATTTGAAAATTGTGATTTTCTAAAACATTATCATAGACTAAATTAAATTAATTCAAGTGCTGAATTAATTAAACGCTAGTGGACCTAGAGGAGTCCAAATAAATAATTTAATTCAAGTGTTCAATTAATTAAATAATATTGGGTCTTGTAGAGCCCAATCAGATAGAATTATTGTAATGCCCGAGACTTAATTACTGTAATCAGACGTTGATTAATTGACAGAAGTGAGGTTATAGGAACTCAAATGAAGAAGCAGGGCATCGTTACAGTATAAGCCAAGATGTTGGACCGAACATCTGGCGCCAAGATGTTGAACCGAACATCTCAAGATGTTGGACCGAACATCTCGCGCCCGAGCGTTGGAAAAGAACCGCCCGAGCGCCAATGCACCATGAGTTGGACAGAATGTTTGGCGCCCGAGCGGTAGAATATTACAGCCCGAGCGCCAGGAGATGTTCAAGACAGAAACTTCCGCGCCCGAGCGGTAAAGATTAACCGCCTGAGCGCCGAGCAAGCGCCCGAGCGGAAATTCATGACCGCCCGAGCGCGAGACGTGTAATAGGCGGAATGAGCCACTCGTCCTCTTGCATGTACGTGGATGTATATATATATATATACACGAATCCTTCCCCCTTCAGAAGAAAAGAATCGAGAAAAAGGTTTCTGAAAAAGGGTTGAAAATCCTTACGCCTTTTGTGAGAAATCCATCTATCCGATTTTGAATCTGACTTCGATACTGTGTTCCTATCGACATAGGCTACAACTGGACGTAAGTTTTGCTAGGTTTTAATATGTTTTGAAATTATGTTATTGTCAGAATCTGATATGATTCATATATGATGTTATTGTCATGTTAGACATTGTATAATCGAAACCGGGTTGAAGAACGGATATCGTACAGAATTGTTATGATTTTCGGAGTAGTTTTGGATTGGGATTGATATCAGAATTGAATTGTTATCGATTATGAGATATTGGAAGTGATATCTGACTAATAGGGTATTGCTGGGTATATCGATATTGTACCGTTATGCCGTCGATAGTGAATTAGATTGAGTATTGTGCATAACAGATTTGATTGGAGTAATGTATTGATATTATACTCCTCGATATTGTTATCGCCAGATAGATATTGTCAGGCTTTGAGTTCGAGACTTCGACAGAGTAAGAGTATCAGAAAGACAGGTATAAATTAATGGTGAGTTGGGATTGCACAACTCGAGTGAGGTTTGACTCGAGTCTCCCTAAATCACATACTTAGTTTATTGAATTGATATTTGTAATTGATGAGATTGATGTTTGCAGTCTATTGATTTATAGCCACTGCATGTATTGACTATTGATTCACTTAGTCATTGGCTGATTCGCCTAGTCACCGACTGATTCATCTGGTTATTGGCTGATTCGTCTAGTTATCGACTGATTCGTCTAAACTTTGGCTGATTCGCTTAATTACTGGCTGATTCGTCTAGTTATTGGCTGATTCGCTTAATTCTTGACTGATTCGTCAATTCTGCGGCTGTTTCGGCCAGACATGGATATATGAATTATATCGATGCCGTTTAGGGTTGATTCATTCCTATCGACTGAGATTCGATATAATTATCAATATCCAGACATTGGGATCCCTAGGTTAGAGTTGAGTCGAGTCTGAGACGACGCGTTGTTTGAGTCGAGTCTGTGATGACTAGTTGATCTACAGTTTTATATCATTCATGTTTGTTGATTTGCTACATGTTAATGATAACTGTTATATGCTTTTGTATATGTTTCGATATGATTGCATGTTTACATTGTTTATACTAGGATTTATTCTCACCGAAGTTATCCGGCTGTTGTCTTGTTTTGTATGTGTGCATGACAACAGGTGGGGCTGGATCAGGGTCAAGAAGAGGATGAGAGAAGACAGTTAGCGTGGAGATCCGGACTTAGGAGTATATCTGTTATATCACCTAAGATGTAGTGAAGAAACAGTAGTTATGATGGTTTATGGTTGTACAGAACTTGTACTTAGATCTGAATAGTGATCTTGTAAATGAAATAAGATTTATTTCATATGCTGCATACTCTCGTATTTTAAAAAAAAAAATTTAGACCCTGTTTATTTTAATTGATTAATTATTCCCAGAAAGTGATTAAGAAGTGAATTAAGTTCGGGTCCCCACAATTATTCAACTAGTGGGCTTGAGTAAAATCAGGTAAAATTTAAATGGTCTCAAATGTGTTTGAGATATTTAAATAAAAGTTCATTGGCTTTGTAATTGTTATAAGCCCAAATAAAATTGCATGTTTGGGAGGTGAAGGGTTTGAGGCAACTTTTTAACAAACAAGGCATGGCATGCTCATGCACTTTTGACTTTTCCATACACCAAGAAACTTTTTCCTTCTCTCCTCAAGCTAGTGATGGCCGAAATTTTCATTCATTCTTCCTCTCATTTTTTATCCTTCAATTGTTGATGAAAACATACTCTTCTCAGAGAAAAATCTTATAATTTTTCTAGTGCAAAATTATAAGGGATCTTCCTTGTTAGTGGTGGACCTAATTTGAAAGAATTTGAGCAAGGAGTGCACTTGGATAGCTTGTAGATTGTCTACCATCAAGAGCGAAATTTTTTACAACTTAGTTCGAGCCAAAACATCAATCTTTGTGATTGATATGTAAGAAATTCTAAACACACTATGTGTGACATTTGTGTTTATTTTTGTATTCGCTACACACTATGTCGGGTGCTCGTTTTTCTTGTTATGAAAATATGATTTTTGAAAATTCCGTTGCGCACTATTTCTAACCGCATGATATAAAATCGTTACAACAAATCGATGCCATTTTTGGGGAGAATTTCGGGCATCATGTTGCTGCCCATTTTGCCATAAACTGGCGACGGAGCTCCGCCAACGATGATGACGGCTGGGGTTTCAAAAAATGTTTTGGACTATCAAAGTGTCATAGACCTTGAGTTGTTGGGCCATTAGATGGTCAACATAATTTGTGAAATTTAAATGTCCCAAAATATTTTTGGTGAAAAATGTCTTATTGGGCCCTTAATTTTAAATCTACAAAATTTGTATATTTTTTCTCATAAAATAAATAATTGAAGTTGGACTTTAAATATTTGTGGTAAATGGTGATTTACAAGAAATTCGGTTATAAATAAATTAATTAGAAAGTAAACAAAGGAGATTGTTTACATTTGTTATTTATTTTATAATCGTGGCGGTTAGTGACTGGATCAAGATATATAATATTGAATCAATTTGTTATTATGATAAATAATTGATGGTGTATGGTATGTGATATTATGCATGAAGGATGATCAAAAGCCCAAGTCCAATTTGCTAGGTGTATGCTAGGATATTTTTGTGTTGAATGATTGTAATAATTATCAATTTATAAGTGGGCTTTGTTTATAGCATGTTTCCACCCTGTGAGATGTATACCTATTTGTCATGGATATTTATTTGTAAATATTAGAATAGTGGAAGATCAAGATTGGAAGATGGTGGGCCGTGATGATTATAAAGATCAAAGACACATAAATATTGTAGGCTTATGTAATTATGCATTTGCATCCCATGCATTCTTTAGGATTGGACATAGGTCCATGTTCACGGGCCATTAGCTTTTGGGGCGATTGATCATCCTTGTTTAGTTTACTGTTTATAATATATGCATGATGTATTATAAATAATGAGTATGTGCGTTATTATTATGATAATAACAAAGTTGCATGAATCCGGTAAACATACGATCAAACATGGCGAGCTTTTAAATAAAATTAATGATGAGACCTTTCAAAACTAAAAAATCGTCATTTTTGAATAAGATTCAAAATTAATATCAAACCTGAAAAAGGAAATTATAAAGGTGTTTATAATTTCCATGTCTTTAGTCGACATTGGGTGAATGATGAACGCTACCCGTGCTCGGGGCTCAGCTCATATTATTGGGGGAGCCCTGGACGCCCGAAAGCTGTGACATCCATTGACATGTTGATGTTAATTACGTGGAACTCCCATGATTTTGGCTCATATTATTGAGTGAACTTATGGCGACCGTCCATTATTGTTCAATATCGATAGGTAAGGCTTGACACGTAAAGATTAATGAAGTCATTTTATTGGGTCCTAATCAAACGTGAGACAAAGATTTACGTAAAGGATTGCATGGAGATGCAATTGGAAACTACCTTTTAAAAATTATGATTGGCTGATATTATTCCGGATGATAATTTGCTAATTGGACCTTACATACCTATTGAGGAAAGGAGTTTCTCGTTTTCACTAGAGGGTAGTGAAAAATGTCAAAACAGTGGGAGTGAAAATTTATGAAGAAAAAGTCCATACTTTATATCTTACTAAATATATTAAAATAATCATTAACATTTATCTGTTTTTACTTTTCAATACAAATTTGACAATGTCTACGATTAGCAATCCGTTATCTGCAATACTCGTCAAACACATTTTAACTGGACCTAATTACCTCAATTGGCTAAGAAACCTAAAAATCTTCTTGAATTCGGAAAGGATAGCATATACAGTGACTAAGTCGCCCCCTGTTGAGGCTCCGACTAGTTGCACTCATGAGGAATTGCAGACTCACAAGGATTGGTGTGACCATGACTTGAAAGCCAAATGTAATATGCAGGCTTCTATGAATAATAAGCTGTAGAGGCGTTTTGAGGATGCAAAGAGTGCTGCTGACAATCATTTGCATCTCAAAGAGCTCTTTGGTGAGCAAACACAATCTCTTAGGCATGCTACCGTCAAGGGGCCTCGGCCCATGAGCATGGCCTAAAGATGATTGGGCTTGTTGACAAACTCGTTGGCATGGATCTTACGTTGGATTCGGAGTTGGCCACTGACGTGTTGCTTTTGTTTCTGCCTAGCTCGTTTGATCATTTTGTGTTGAATTTAAACATGAACAAGCTGGAGCCTACCCTTGAGGAGTTGGCAAATATACTTGTTACCTTTGAGTCCACCAAAAAGAAAGAGAAGTTGGTTCTTTATGTGAGTTCTACATTTGATACGAAGACTGGTCAACATGGGAAGTGAAATAAGCGTTCTTTCCAACGTCCCAAGAAGAATGTTCCCTTGAAGAGGCAAGCTCTGAATCCCGTTATGTCAGCCACAATAGTTAAGACTGACAGGACTGCTGATGCCTGTCATCAATGCAAGAAGCCTTGACATTAGAGGCGTAACTACAGGGAATATCTTGTCCTGAAAGGTTCCGAAAATGGTATATACAAAATTGAAGTAAACAATTCAATTAACTCTACTTCCTGGGTATTAGATACCGGATGTAGCTCACATCTCTGTAATGATTTGCAGGTGATGGGAAGAAGTAGGAGACTTAGGGATGGTGAGACCTTCTTGAGGATGGGCAATGGAGCAAGAGTTGCTTCCAAGGATATTGGAGATGTTTACTTGCTTTTGAACAATGATTTTAAGTTAGTTTAAGAGATGTTTTGTTTGTACCTGATTTTGTAAAAAAACCATTGTTTCCATTTATTTGTTTGATAAAGATGGATATTCTTGTTTATTTAGCAAAGGTGTTTGCAACATCTACAAGAATGAATGTTTGATTGGTACGGGAGAACTTGAAAACGATCTCTATAACTTAAATTTGAAAGATATTCCAATAAACAATGTACAAACAATAACAACAACAAACAAGCGAAAACAAGATACTCTAAATTCGGCATAATTATGGCATGCTCGATTAGGACATATTTCCATAAGAAGGATGAACAAACTAGTGGGAGGAGGCATGTTTGATATGTCTGATATTATTTCTCTCACGACTTGTGAATTCAGTCTAAAAGGAAAGATGACCAAAATTTCCTTTAAGGGCCACGTAGAACGAGCCAAAGGATTATTGGATTTTATCCATACCAATGTGTGCATCACCACTAAGTATGGACATGCCTACTTCATCACCTTTACCGATGACCTTTCGAGGTATGGGTATGTGTATTTGATGAAATGCAAATCTGAAGCCTTTGAAAGGTTCAAAGAATTCAGAAATGAAGTAAAAAAACAGTTGGGACAAAGCATCAAGTCACTTCGATCGGATCGAGGTGGTGATTACTTGAGTGCCGAGTTCTAAGAGTATCTTAGGGAAAATGAGATTCTCTCGTAGTGGACTTCGCCTGCTACACTGCAGTTGAATGGTGTTTCGGAGCGTCGTAACCAGAATTTGATGGACATGGTTCGGTCTATGATGGGTTCACGGAGTTGCTGCCATCCTTTTGGGGAAATGCGCTTGAGACAGCAGCACTGTTGTTGAACAATGTCCATTCAAAGGCAGTTGATAAGACATCATATGAGATATGGATGGACAAGCCTCTCAAATATTTTTATCTTATAATATGGGGATGTGAGAGATAAATTGGATAGTCGATCCATTTTATGTTACTTTGTGGGATATCCAAGGAATTGAATTGGATATTATTTCTATCATCCACAAGAAACAAAGGTGTTTGTTTCTAGGAATGTATCTTTTTTGGAAAAATAATTTCTATTGGATAGAAAAAGGGAGATGATAGAACTCGAAGAGGTTCGAGAGACAACCACAATTGTAGAACCCCCACTCGAAGAGCCAAGAGAGGAGATACAAGCTCTTAGAAGATCCGAGAGAGTCTCGAGACCACCTATGAGGTATGGTCTGCTTCTTGAAGAGGGCCATGATGAGCCTAACAATGTATGTGATCCAATAACCTTCAAGGAAGCGTTATCTGATGCCGATTCATCCAAGTGGCTTGAAGCAATGGAATCTGAGATGAATTCCATGCATTTCAACCAAGTGTGGAATATTTTGGATCAACCTGAGAGAAATGTTCCTGTAAGGTGTAAGTGAATTTACAAGAGGAAACTTGGGGCGGACATGAAGGTATTGACCTTCAAGACGCGATTGGCAAAAGGCTATACTCAAAGACAAGAAGTTGACTTTGAAGAAAACTTTTCTCCATTTGCAATGTTCAAGTCTATAAAAGGATATTTCTAGCTATAGCTGCATGGTATGACTATGAGATATGACAGATGGATGTACCTTTCTTAATGTGGATATTAAGGAAGAGATTTATATATCTCAACCTGAAAGGTTTACATCTATCGGAAGTGAGCATATGGTATGAAAACTTCAAAGATCTATTTATGGTCTAAAGCAGGCATCTAAGAGTTGGAACCCCATATTCGATAGTACAATCAAAGAGTTTGGTTTTACTAAGAATCCTGAGAAACCCTGTGTGTATAAGAAGTTTAGTGGGAGTGATGTGAAATTCCTGGTGCTTTATGTTGATGACATTATACTCATTGGGAATGATGTAGGGATGATGCAATCAACTAAAATATTGTTAGCGAGTAAGTTCACGATGCAGGACTTGGTGAAGGATCTTTTATATTGAGAATACAGATCTATAGAGATAGATCAAGAAGATTGCTTGGTCTCAACCAATTGAAATTTGCATTTTGTGCACTTAAATTATTCTTATAATTCATATAGATTGTTTGTTTTCTGCGACGAAATTATGCGTCTTTTGTTATTTTTGACGTGCTTGCAGGAATCTAGGTAAGGCTACTGCATGAGCGTGAGAAGGAGCAAAAATGACATTTAGAAGAAAATCGTGAGCATGGCCCAACTTTGCAATAGCGAGACACGCGCATATGCGTAGCTCAGAGGCGCGCATATGCGCGAGAGATACACCGAAGACAAAACACAACAGAGGACCTGGTGCGCATACTCCAGACACACAAAACAAAGAGTCTTGCGCATATGTGCGGAGCTTGGGCACGCATATGCGCGAGAGAAGAAGCTCATGTACAGAAGGACCCGCGCATATGCGCGAGTTTAGGGCGCGCATATGCGTGCGACGCGATTTCCAAACTTCTTAGGTTTTGACGATGGCTTTATAAGGGAGGAATAAAAAAAGAGAATGGGGGGCTGACATACGAGAACAAAGGAGAGCAAAAAGCTAGAGCGCACGGAAGACGGAGCGTGGAGAACGGAGACAGAAGCGGCTTAATCCAGACACCGAGACACACTTTCATCTCTCTTCGACACGTTTCTAATTCGGTTCTTTACTTTTACGTTTTTAATGATTACAAATAGGTTTTGTATTGATTTAGATTCGAGTATGAACTAATTTTATTTTCTAGAGATTGACGTAGTCTTGGTTGAACCTATGTTATTGATGTTTCGAATTTTCATTGAATTAATTCATCGTGTTTATTTGTGATTTCTTGTTCTTAATGCTATTGGATTACTAGACATAATTCGATTGATCAAATAATTAAGATCTAACACTCGAGAGAGGGGATTGAAATTAGGACAGGAGAAATCACATTGTCAGATGTTTATAACGTGCAATAGACATATAACTCTGGCGAATTCATAAAAAGAACCTTGTTTGCATTTATTACGTGTTACGTGATTTTGAATAGACGTATTAAAATTGGTAGTAGGTAAAACAATTCTATTTATCACTTAAAAAAAGGAATAGGAAAATTACGAGTTCTTGGTTAGTAAACATGATGCAATTTAATAACATGTTAGTCAATTTTAATTTAGCATAAGGGAGACCAGACTAAATCATCTCTCTAGATTGATCTACTCATTGAATTTCAACTGCGTGCTAAAAATTAATAGGATTCGTTATTTGTTTTGAATTGATTATCAACTATCTATTGGAATTTTCTAAATAAAGTTGAACTATGTTAATTATGGTACTTAATATAAATTTTTAAATAATTACTCCTCGTGAGATCGATATCTGTACTCAAACCCGTATTAAAACTTGACACCGTACATTTGCGGTAGTGAAAATACGCAACAAGTTTTTGGTGCCGTTGCCGGAGAGTGAACTATTTAATTGCATATTAATATCGTTAGTAAGTAGTTTTGACTTTAATTTTGGTTTTATTTTATTTATTTATTTTGTTAATTTATAATCTTTTCTGTTTTGACAGTGCATGCTAAGATTGCAAAACCCTGACTTGCTCATTTTTTATCCGGAGATCGAAAGAACTGTAACACCTCTGACCGATTTTAATAAAATAACAGCGGAACACTAAAAATTTTACTTAGAGGGAGGAAGGATTTAAAATTCTCTTGACATAAAATATTTACAATCAAAAGTGTATACATGATCAATCAATCAAAATACAAAATATCGTTTTTGATTATGTCAAAAATGCTAACAAAATAGCCTTCTTCCTTCCCTCTTCTATGCATATGACCTCGGCTCCAATCAACGTCCTGGCCCGTCACTCTTATCTGTATCACATGAATAACTGAAATGAGTATAAAACTCAGCAAGTGGAACTCTTACATAACAATGTGCACATATCATACTCTGTAAAACATTAAATACCATCAACTTTGAAACATAAATATCATAGCATGAATAACAATAACGATGGTATTTCTCTTTTCTCTGATGGATTGACATCTAAATAGTATCTCTGTCTCTGTACCTATATCCCATCGATATAAATCGATACTCTGTTGGGATATAAGCCTATGGTCGTTGATCAACTAATTGCATGCAATCTCTTACTATCTCTTTATCAATCCAATAAATCAATTTGAACTCTCTCTTTGGTATTAAATCAAACACTTTGAATACTCTATTCTCTTGCATTCCCTTTTACAAAATTGAGACATAAAAATGCCTCTAATATACAACAAAGTGTATCAATACATAACAAGAATCAAATGGAAGGGAATAGCATGTTAAAACCATTGAAATACAATACATCTAATTCATGTGAGCACAAAGAAATGAATTCCACTTACAACCAATGAAAATCTTGATTCTAATCTCTTGGTACAATTCCTACAACAATAAACCATGTATTGCAACATCAATAACCCAATAATCAAACAACCATACCATTAAATCCATAAAACCAACACCATCCACAAACCCATGATTTCTCCCCAACACCAGAATCCAAGAATAAACAGAATGAAAGCAAAGAAAAGTACATTACCTTTGTAAAATCAACCATGGTAAATGAATTTTCAGAATCAAGTAAACAAGCTGTTCAATCGACTGGAAGTAAGAACAAGGCCAAACGGTATGGAATTGGATTATCCCTGAGAGTTCAACTGATTCAAGAAACTGGTCACCTAAACGACTCAGTTACAAAAGTCAGTACTCGAGGAATAACTATTAAAATTATTACAACTGTATGCCAGTTCAGAAACGGTATCAAAAGAACAGTCCGTTGAAAAATGGTACAAATCATATTGTTTCTTCTTCACACCACATACTGAATACCCAAAAGTCAAGAAAGACTATATGGAACACAGTAACTGGAAAGTCAGTTAGACTGGTCCAAATCTGGGTTCCTAAAGGACTAATCGGTTTAGGACCCAAATGAATATGGGTACCAAGATCATATACTGTGTGTGATTACAGGTTACGGGTAAAAACGAGGAATCCACCTGGTATTTAGACAGTGGCTGCTCAAGACATATGACAGGGGATGCAAGTCTGCTATCCCAACTGATCACATACAGTGGACCAAACATCAGTTTTGGAGATACTTCCAAATGTAAAACTGTGGGTAAGGATAAGCTTATCTATGGTAACTTTATTGTCAAAGATGTTTTACTAGTTGATAATTTAAAGTATTACTTGATTAACATCAGTCAGTAATGGGACAATAATTTCTCAGTTCAGTTTGACAGACACAATTGTTCAGTTAGAGACTCAACTAATGAAGTCATTCTAACTGACAATCGTTGTGTAAATACTTACTAAGTCAGTTGGACTGATCAACCTTATACACCAGTTTGTTTATTAACTTCTAAATATCCTAGAAATTGGTTGTGGCATAAGAGGTTGAACCACCTAAACTTTAGATCTCTTGCCTATCTGAGTAACCATGATCTTGTAACTGGCTTGCCCAAAATAGAATTTTCAAAAGACAAAGTTTGTTCAGCATGTCAGTTTGATAAGCAAGTAAGATCTTCATTCAAAAACAGAGGTTGTAAATCATCCTCCCGATGCTTAGAAATGTTGCATATGGATCTCTTTGGTCTAATACCAGTCATGAGTTTAGGGGGAATGAAATACACCTTAGTAGTTGTGGAGGACTTTTCAAGATTTACTTGAGTTATTTTTCTCAAATCTAAAGAACAAACTGTTGCACACTTGATTAAACTCTTTAAAAGATTATTAAATGAAAAATCAGTTGGATTTGATCGAATAAGGTTTGATCGAGGGACTGAATTCATCAATCAAAATCTTTCACAATTCTTAGAAAATGCTGGAATCAAGCATGAGCTCTCAACAGCAAGAACCCCTCAGCAAAATGATGTAGCTGAGAGACGAAATAGCACCCTTAAAGAAGCTGCTAAAACATTGCTGGCTGATTTTTTATTTCTCAAAGATTTTGAGCAGAAGCAGTAAACACTGCATGCTATACTCAAAACAGAACAATGATTAATAAGAATCATGTTAAAACACCATATGAGATCTGGCATGGACGAAAAAGTGTGGTCTCTTATTTCAAAATATTCGGCTGCAGAAGTTTTATTCTTGATAATTGTAAAAATTATTTAAAAGCCTTTGATGCTAAATCTATAGAGGGAATATTTCTTGGATATTCTTCAGTTAGTAAAGCTTATAGAGTGTTTAATAAAAGCACTTTAAATGTTGAAGAATCAATACATGTTGTATTTGATGAATATGTGCTAAATAATTAGCCAACTGATCTAGTTGAGCTAGTTGATCGATTTACAGATATCAGTTTGAAGGATGATACTGAAGAAGAGAATCATATAAATCGAAACATCATTCAAACACTTTGAAAGGGGATCGGTTACAGTGACCGGAAGCGCAACGGAAGTTAAAAATTTTGATTTTTCATCAAGAAATTTCGGCCACCAAGAAGATATTGTGTAGCAAATACAACAAACACCAAATAATGTCATGCATAGTGTGTTTTAGAATTTACCTATCAATCTCAAGATATTGATGAATGGCACCAACCAAGTTGTAAACAACTTGGCTCTTCAAATATGACAAGTCTACAAGCTCTCCTTCGTTCAAAATTAGGCCCACCACTTGCTAGGTAAATCCCCTCTTAATTTGCACTAGAAAATTAAGAGGATTTTTCAAGGAGAAGAATATTTCTTCCTCAACACTTGAAGAAGAAAAGAAGAGGAAAAACTTGGAGAGAAAATGTCCTAAAGTTTCGGCCAAGGTGATCAAAAAATGAGGGAGGGAAGAGTTGTCTTGGTAGTGCAAAAAGTTGATCCAAAAAGTTGCATGCCATGCATTATTTTAATCAAAAGTAATCCACAACCCTTCACCTCCCAAGCATGCATAACCTAATGGGCTTGTAACATTTACAAGGCCCATGGACTTTTTAATTGTCTCAAACATATTTGAGCCCAATTAGACTTTACTTGATTTTACTCAAGCCCACTAGCTAAATATTTATTTCCAATTGGGCTCTACAAGGCCCAATGTTATTTAATTAATTCAACACTTGAATTAATTTAATTATTTGGACTCTACTAGGCCCACTAGTATTTAAATAATTCAACACTTGAATTAATTTAATTTAGTCCATAATATTGTTTATGAAAATCACAATTTTCAAATACATTATTGTAAGGCCCGAGATTATATCGTTTTAATCCGAGATTATTTAATTTACGAATTTTGGAATGATGAATTAAATTCCACAAATTTTGTGATTAATTAGGATTGAAATGGAATTAAAAAGAGTTTTAAGGACCAAATTGCAAATAGTGAAGACTTCAGGGGCTAAAGTGCAATTAGCACTTGAGTGACACTTGTCACACCATGCAATTGATTTATAAATGGTTATTTTCCCTTGAAATCAGAAGCAAGAAACGAAAAGGGATTTCCAGGAAAGCTTCCAATTTCATTTGATCGTAGATTTATGATTTTGACAATTCCGTCCATCCGATTTTAAATCTGAACACGGTACCGAGCTCTTCTTGACACGAGCTTCAACTGGACGTAAGTTTTATTGATTTCTAGTATCATTTGAAAAGATGATGTTGTAGGAATTTGATATAATTCATATATGATGTTCTTGACATGTTAGACATCGTAGAATCGAAGTCAGATCAGGAAACGGATTGATTCTGGAATTGTTATGATTTTCTGATTATATTGATTGGGAATCTAATAGATTTGGATTATAGACAGATTACAAATTGTATCGGATATGGGTTATGATTTGTAATTAATATCTGGTGATATGGTATTGACGGGAATACTGAGATTGTGCCGTTATGCCGCTGATTTGAATTAATTCAGATTAATCAGATTCAGAGTTGAATTGAGAATGAAATACTGATAGTATGATTCTTGATATATCGTTTCAGATTTACAGAGACAGTCTTGAGTTCAGAACTTCAATTGCTTTAGACCGAGACTACAAACGAAAGGTATAAGTCAATGTGGTACTGGGAGATCCGACTTCAGTCGGTTTAGACTTGAGTTTCCCTAAATCACATACTTTACTTTATTGCATTAATATTTGCATTGATTTGATTGATGTACTTGTTCTCTTGATTTATAGATAGCAGGTATTAGACGAGTAATCTTGTGACATAAGTACCTAATAGTGGCGGGATCGCCACGGGCACATTGCACGATGTCACAAGATAGTGTATTGACAATAGTGCCAAAGTCTGTCACCGGATGATTGGCTATCGATGTGGATAGAATTTGAGTTTCTTCTATTACTGTTGATCGATGTCGTATCGGTGTGGATAGAATTGGAGCTTCTTCTATTACTGGTGATCGATATTATATCGGTGTGGATAGAATTAGAGTTCCTTCTATTACTGGTGATCGATACCATATCAGTGTGGATAGAATCAGACCTTTTTCTATTTCTGGTGATCGATACCTTATCGACGTGGATAGAACTGGAGTCTTTTCTATTACTGTTGGTCGATATAGAAATGTCAACTTCTGGAAACCGGGATCCCTAGACTAGGATTGAGTCTAGTCTAAATTGTGTAGCTACGAGTATTGTCGACAGTTTGATATTAGTTATGTTTCAGATTTTGATATATATTGCTGTTACCTGTTACATGCTTTATATTTGTTTATATGATTGCATGTTTCGTTGATTTATACTGGGAATATATTCTCACCGGAATTATCCGGCTGTTGTCTTATCAGTATGTGTACATGACAACAGGTGGGACAGGTTCAGGGTCACAGAGATAAAGAGAGAGATCGTGATTAGAGTGGCGGCTCCGGACTTGGATTAGAGATAGGGTTGGACACTTGATATTAGCTGTTAAACCTTAATTAAATAAATGTATGTGGTACTGAATTGGTACTTTTATATACTGAGATGTATATATGTTTTTATGTCACTAAATTCCGCATTATTTTAAAAAAAAATTTTAGACCCTATTTATTATAATTGATTAATGAGTCCCAATGATGATTAAGAACATTATTAGCGTCCGGGTCCCCCCAACAGGTGGTATCAGAGCGATAGATCCTTTAGACTGAGATAAGAGCTAGTGAGCGGGGTAGATTGATGTTTTCTTTCTTGCTTTTGATTGCTAGCATGAATTCCTGTTTTAATACATGTTTGCCTGAATACCTGATTTTGATATGGTATTGTGTATTATTTGGAATGGATCAGCTGTAAGATGATCCGAGAAGGATTGAAACTGATATGTGGTAGTTGGAATTACTAACCTCCTTGATTATCAGATATGCCTCCGAGAAGAGTACCAGAACAGGGTAGTACTTCAAATCCTCCATTGGATGTGACAGCTACTCTTATGGAGAAATTGCTGAAAAGGTTTCAGTCATTCCATCCACTGACGTTGAAGGGTACGGAGAATTCCGTGGAATGTGAGAGTTGGTTGGACGATATTGAAATGATGTTCGAATCTTTGGAGTATACTGATGAGAAGAGGGTGAAACTGATAGGACATCAGTTGCATGACGTTGCCAAAAACTGGTGGATCACAACGAAACGGCCATTGGAACAACGAGGTACGCCCATTACCTGGAATGTGTTTAAGGCCTAATTTTATCAACGGTTCTTTCCAGTTTCATATAGGAAGGACAAGGGAGCCGAGTTCGCCAACTTGAGACAGGGCCAACTAAATATCGAGGAATACGTGCCCAAGTTCTCTACACTACTCCGATTTGCTCCTCATGTGGCTGAACATGATGAGGCCGTTGCGGACCAGTTCATAAATGGCCTAAATCCTGAAATCTTTACCTTGGTGAATACCGGGAGGCCAAACAATTTCACCGATGCCTTGAACCGAGCCAAGGGAGCCGAAGCCGGGTTAATGAGACAGAGATAGGCTTCGTTTGTGCCTTCAGCACCGAGATCACAGATGCCTCCACCAGCTCCCCGATTTGAGAGCGGCAGTGGTAGTGGGAAGAAAGACTTCCTGAAAGCTAAGATGAAGAAATTCAAGAAAGCTGGAAGTAGCTCATCCAGTTCGAGTGGCTCTAGACAGACTGGTCAGGGCCAGAGTTATACAGGACCCTACTGTAGCACTTGTGGAGGGAAGCATTCCACCAAGCAGTGCCGAGGAGTGTTCGGCAACTGCCGCATTTGTAAGCAGCAGGGACACTTCGCCCGAGTGTGTCCCCAGAGAGGTGCCCAGGGATCCCAGGCCGCTGAGTCGTCTGGACTAGTGGCTCCAACAGGAAGAGGATCTTCTGCCGTTCATTCCTTTCAGCCAGCACCGTCTACTCAGTCACAGCAGAGGACAGGAGGGAGCCAGACTGCGAGCCAGCCTCCTAGACAGCAGGCCCAACTATTTTCTTTGACTGAGGAGCAGGCACAGGATGCACCTGATGATGTCGTGGCAGGTAACTGTTTTATTTCTAGTTATCCTGCATATGTATTGATTGATACTGGTGCATCGCATACTTTTATTTCTGAGAGGTTTGCATTGAGTAATGCGTTACCTATTGAGTCATTGTCTGCAGTAGTGTCTGTTTCTTCTCCGTTAAGGACATGTTTGATGTCAGTGAAATCTGTTAAATCTAGTATACTGCAGTATGATGAGCATGAGATTGAGTTGGACTGTATTGTGCTTGTGATATCCGATTTTGATTGTATTATCGGTATTGATACGTTGACCAAGTACAGGGCTACAGTCGATTGTTTCCACAAGACTGTCCGATTCAGACCTGAGATGGCTGAGGATTGGAAATTTTATGGTAAGGGTTCTCGTGCACGAATTCCGTTGATATCTGCCATGAATATAACTCGATTGTTGCAGAAAGGAGCGGAAGGATTCCTGGTTTATTTAGTTGATTTACTGAAATCGAGTCCATCATTGGCGGATTTGCCAGTGGTGTGCGAGTTTGCTGATGTCTTTCCAAATGAGATTCCTGGATTGCCTCCGATGCGAGAGATTGATTTCAGTATTGAATTGATGCCATGAAACAGTTCCGATTTCGAGAGCTCCATACCGAATGGCACCGATCGAGTTGAAAGAGTTGATAGAACAGTTGGAGGACTTACTGGCCAAGGGGTATATCAGACCGAGTGTATCTCCTTGGGGTGCTCCAGTACTGTTCGTGAGGAAGAAAGACGGGTCGATGAGACTTTGTATCGACTACCGGCAACTGAACAAGGCAACGGTAAAGAATAAATATCCATTGCCTCGTATTGATGATTTATTTGATCGGTTGCAAGGTTCTTCGGTGTATTCCAAGATCTATCTGAGATCTGGATACCATCAATTGAGAGTCAGGGAGTCTGATATCTCAAAGACAGCATTCAGAACCAGGTATGGACACTGTGAATTTATTGTCATGCCATTTGGTTTGACGAATGCACCAGCGGTATTTATGCGATTAATGAACCGTGTCTTTCAGAAATATCTCGATGATTTTGTGATTATTTTAATTGATGATATTTTGATTTATTCAAAGAATTGATGGAGCATGCAGAACATTTAAGAATTGTGTTACGAATTTTGAGGGCTGAAAAGTTACATGCTAAACTGTCAAAATGCGAGTTCTGGTTGAAACAGGTGGTGTTTCTGGGACATATCATATCCGGAGACGGGATATCAGTTGATCCCAGTAAGGTTGAGGCAGTGATTTCTTGGCCGAGACCGACATCTGTACCAGAGATACGCAGCTTTATGGGTTTGGCAGGATATTATCGCTGATTCATTAAAGATTTTTCGAGTATTGCCAAACCGATTACACAGTTGACTCAGAAAAATGCTCCGTTTGTTTGGTCTGAGGAATGCAAGACCAGTTTTCTCGAATTGAAGAAGAGATTTACCAGTGTGCCTGTGTTGACGATTCCTTCAGGTACTGGTGACTTTGTGGTTTACTGTGATGCATCTCACCGAGGATTGGGCTGTGTGTTGTTGCAGCGAGGACATGTTATCGCTTATGCCTCGAGACAGTTGAAGCCCCATGAATCTCGTTACCCAATTCATGATCTTGAATTGGCAGCCATAGTTTTTGCTTTGAAGATATGGCGACATTACCTCTACGGTGAGAAATTCGAGATCTATTCTGATCACAAAAGCTTGAAATATCTGTTTTCACAATCCGAGTTGAATATGAGACAGAGGAGATGGCTTGATTTGCTAAAGGATTTTGATTGTGAAATCAATACTACCCAGGGAGATCTAATGCAGCAGCTGATGCATTGAGTCGAAAGGTATGTTCTCTATTCTTATCGACTATGGTCATTTCAAATTTAATAGAAGACTGCTGTTTGTCTGGATTAGTATTTGAGACAGATCGGAGACCTATGAGATTATATACTATGCAAGTTGAACCAGAGCTGATTTTGAAAATTAAAGCATCTCAGAAAGTTGATCAGAATATGCAGAAGTCGATTGCAATGGTTAAAGCTGGACATCGATCGGAATATCAGGTTCAAAATGGTATTTTGTATGTGAATAATCGCCTTGTTGTGCCGAATGTTTCGGATTTAAGACAACGAATACTGTCAGAAGTGCACAACAGTCGTTTTAGCATTCATCCTGGTGGCAGGAAAATGTATAATGATTTAAAGACACAATATTGGTGGAAACAAATGAAATCTGATGTTATTGAATTTGTAGCCAAGTGTCTAAATTGCCAACAGGTGAAAGCTGAAAGAAAGAAACCAGGAGGACTGTTACAGAGTTTGTCAATTCCTGAATGGAAATGGGATCACATTTCCATGGATTTTGTGACACAGTTGCCACGTTCCTCCCGAGGTTGTGATTCGATTTGGGTCGTGATTGATCGATTGACCAAATCAGCATGCTTTATTCCATAAATATGACGTATAGATATGATCAGATGGCTGATATCTATGTCAAGGAAGTGGTCAGACTGCACGAAGTGCCGAAGTCGATTGTGTCAGACCGTGATCCTCGGTTTACTTCGCACTTCTGGCAGAGTTTGTAGCAAGCTCTCGGTACTAAGTTACATCTGAGTACCGCATATCATCCACAGACTGACGGACAGTCATAGCGTAAGATCCAGACATTGAAAGATATGCTGAGAGCTGTAGTGCTGGATTTTAACACTAATTGGCAAGATGCATTGCCTCTTTGCGAATTTTCGTACAACAATAGCTATCAAACGAGTATTGAGATGGCACCACTCGAAGCGTTGTACGGAAAGAAATGTAGATCCCCATTATATTGGGATGATATTTCTGAAGTTCCTGAGACTGGACCTGACATGATCAGAGATATGACTGAAAAAGTGAAACTGATTCAGAAGAAAATGAAGGCAGCTCAAGACCGAACTGCCAAATATGCCAACCTTCGACATAGACCGTTGGTATTTGTGGTAGGGGATCGAGTATTCCTGAAGATTTCTCCTTTTAGGGGTGTGGTCAGATTTGGCAATAAAGGCAAATTGTCTCCACGATATGTTGGGCCGTATGAGATTCTTGAGAAGGTAGGAGACCATGCCTATCGACTCGCTTTACTGCCTTCATTATCTGGAATACATGATGTCTTTCATGTATCTATGCTGCGGAAGTATCTCCCTGATGATTCTCACATTATTCTGCCAGACGAGGCCGAGCTTGATGAATCACTGAGTTATATCGAGAAACCGATTCAGATTATTGATCGTAAAGAAAAGCAACTCAGAACGAAAACTATCCCACTTCTGAAAGTGCAGTGGACTCCTCATGGTGTTGAAGAAGCCACTTGGGAGACTGAATCGGATATGAGACATGAATTCCCATACTTATTTCTCTGATGTGAGTTTACTATTTAGTTTCTATTATTTCTGATTTGATTACCTGTGATATGATTACTTGAGATTTCGAGGACGAAATCATGTCTCAGAGGAGGAGAATTGTAAGGACCGAGATTATATCATTTTAATCCGAGATTATTTAATTTACGAATTTTGGAATGATGAATTAAATTCCACAAATTTTGTGATTAATTAGGATTGAAATGGAATTAAAAAGAGTTTTGAGGACCAAATTGCAAACAGTGAAGACTTCAGGGGCTAAAGTGCAATTAGCACTTGAGTGACACTTGTCACACCATGCAATTGATTTATAAATGGTTATTTTCCCTTGAAATCAGAAGCAAGAAACGAAAAGGGATTTCCAGGAAAGCTTCCAATTTCATTTGATCGTAGATTTATGATTTTGACAATTCCGTCCATCCGATTTTAAATCTGAACACGGTACCGAGCTCTTCTTGACACGAGCTTCAACTGGACGTAAGTTTTATTGATTTCTAGTATCATTTGAAAAGATGATGTTGTAGGAATTTGATATAATTCATATATGATGTTCTTGACATGTTAGACATCGTAGAATCGAAGTCAGATCAGGAAACGGATTGATTCTGGAATTGTTTTGATTTTCTGATTATATTGATTGGGAATCGAATAGATTTGGATTATAGACTGATTACAAATTGTATCGGATATGGGTTATGATTTGTAATTAATATCTGGTGATATGGTATTGACGGGAATACTGAGATTGTGCCGTTATGCCGCTGATTTGAATTAATTCAGATTAATCAGATTCAGATTTGAATTGAGAATGAAATATTGATAGTATGATTCTTGATATATCATTTCAGATTTACAGAGACAGTCTTGAGTTCAGAACTTCAATTGCTTTAGACCGAGACTACAAACGAAAGGTATAAGTCAATGTGGTACTGGGAGATCGACTTTAGTCGGTTTAGACTTGAGTTTCCCTAAATCACATACTTTACTTTATTGCATTGATATTTGCATTGATTTGATTGATGTACTTGTTCTTTTGATTTAAAGATAGCAGGTATTAGACGAGTAATCTTGTGACATAAGTACCTGATAGTGGCGGGATCGCCACGGGCACATTGGACGATGTCACAAGATTGTGTATTGGCGAAAGTGCCAAAGTCTGTCACCGGATGATTGGCTATCGATGTGGATAGAATTTGGGTTTCTTCTATTACTGTTGATCGATGTCGTATCGGTGTGGATAGAATTGGAGCTTCTTCTATTACTGGTGATCGATATTATATCGGTGTGGATAGAATTAGAGTTCCTTCTATTACTGGTGATCGATACCATACCGGTGTGGATAGAATCAGACCTTTTTCTATTTTTGGTGATCGATACCTTATCGACGTGGATAGAACTGGAGTCTTTTCTATTACTGTTGGTCGATATAGAAATTTCAACTTCTGGAAACCGGCATCCCTAGACTAGGATTGAGTCTAGTCTAAATTGTGTAGCTACGAGTAGTGTCGACAGTTTGATATTAGTTATGTTTCAGATTTTGATACATATTGTTGTTACCTGTTACATACTTTATATTTATTTATATGATTGCATGTTTCGTTGATTTATACTGGGATTATATTCTCACCGGAATTATCCGGCTGTTATCTTGTCTGTATGTGTACATGACAACAGGTGGGACAGGTTCAGGGTCACGGAGATAAAGAGAGAGATCGTGATTAGAGTGGCGGCTCCGGACCTGGATTAGAGATAGGGTTGGACACTTGATATTAGCTGTTAAACCATAATTAAATAAATGTATGTGGTACAGAATTGGTACTTTTATATACTGAGATGTATATATGTTTTTATGTCATAACGTTCCGCATTATTTTAAAAAAAAATTTTAGACCCTGTTTATTATAATTGATTAATTAGTCCCAATGATGATTAAGAACATGATTAGCGTCCGGGTTCCCACAATTATTTACTTGGCCTATTTTTAATTTAGGAACACATTCATAAATTAAAAATTACATTTCTCTCATAGAAGTCATACTTCTATTTTTTTTTCTCAACGCTTATAAACTCATTTATAAGCCGTTCAACACATTGAACTATTTTTACTTCTCAACGCGATCTAGAAAGCTAGTACTTGTGTGGCCCTCAATGGTTCATTGATACAACTAGCCGTGGGTTCACATCTCCATGTGATTCGGACTAAACATGTCCTTATATGAGCATACCCCAATTGCTCCATTCTTAGTTATCAACTTCTTGATAACAAGAACGTCAGAACTCAAGTCTGATAGTACCCAACCAATCATGTTAAACGCCTAGCAGCATCCCTTACATGATTTCCTAGGTATCAAATGATAGTGCCTGCAAGAACCATTCAATTATCGTTCGCGTACAGTACGGTCCCTTCAACTCATATATCCCGACCTATTCGACAACCATTGGTTTATCGAGAGTTGTCAATGAATCGATACTATGTGTCATGTCGTAGTTGCATCGATGGTGTAATCTGTGAAATCCCTTTCATAATTACCACCATACTCTGATAATAGATTTCAACCTACATACACATGATAACACATAAGATATCCATATCCGAAGGTAAAAGATTTCAATCCGTCGCAAGATTCCGGCAACAAAAATTTTTTATTTTTTATTTTATTTATTTTAAAGTAGGGGCTGTTCGGGCAGCCCCTCGGGCTGCCCTTGCTGCCCGAACTGCCCGAAACATCCCCAAAATTCAGCCTCGATTTTGTTGCAAAAAAATTTCTCATGCGGTTAGAAATCGATCTCAATATAATATCTTTTAAATGCTAAACAAAATCGTGACCATAGCTCGGATACCACTTGAAAGGGGATCGGTTACGGTGACCGGAAGCGTAACGGAAGTTAAAAATTGAATTTTTACTCAAGAAATTTCAGCCACCTCATATTATTTTGTGTAGAAAATACAACAAACACCAAATATCATACATAGGGTGTTGAGAAAATTATACCTATCAACCTCTTGAGGTTGATGATGGCTCCAACTTTGTTGTTAAACAACAAAGCTCTTGAATGGCAAGAAGATCTACAAGCTTCCTCCTTGAGCACACATTACTCAAAATTAGGCCCACCACTAACTAGGTAGATCCCCTCATATTTTGCACTAGAAATATATGAGAATTTTTCAAAGAGAAGTGCAGGAATTCCTCAACCAAGATGAAAAGAAAAATGGAGAGAAATTAGTGTGAATTTTTCGGCCAAGTGAGGGGAGAGTGAAGGAGTGAATGAGTTGTCTTGGTGTGTGAAAAAGTAGAGATCAACTCTAGCATGCCATGGAATTTTTTAATCAAAAGTAATCCACAACCTTTCACCTCCCAAGCATGCATTCTCATTTGAGCTTGTAACAATTACAAGGCCCATGGACTTTTATTTAAATGTCCCAAACATATTTGAGCCCATTTAAAGTTTACTTGATTTTACCCAAGCCCACTAGCTTAATAATTATTTCTAATTGGGGTCTACAAGGCCCAATGTAATTTAATTAATTCAACACTTGAATTAATTTAATTATTTAGACTCTACTAGGCCCACTAGTGTTAAATTAATTCAACACTTGAATTAATTTAATTTAGTCCATAATAATGTTTATGAAAATTATTGTTTTCAAATACATTATTTACTTGGCCAACTTTTAATTTTAGGAACACATTCATAAATTAAAAGTTACATTTCTTTCATAGAAGTCATACTTATATTTTTCTTTACGCTTATAAAGTCATTAATAAGTCGTTCTACACATTGAACTATTTTACTTCTCAACGGGATCTAGAAAGCTAGTACTTAGGTGGCCCTCAATGGTTCATTGATACAACTAGCCGTGGGTTCACATTTCCATGTGATTCGAACTAAACATGTCTTTATACGAGAATACCCCAATTGCTCCATTCTTACTTATCAACTCCTTGATAACAAGAACGTCAGAACTCAAATCTGATAGTACCCAACCAATCATGTTAAACGCCTAGCAGCATCCCTTACATGATTCCCTAGGCATCAAATGATAGTGCCTGCATGAACCATTCAATTATGGTTAGCGTACAGTACGGTCCCTTCAACTCATATATCCCGACCTATTCGACAACCATTGGTTTATCGGGAGTTGTCAATGAATCGATACTATGTGTCATGTCGTAGTTGCATCGATGGTGTAATCTATGAAATCCCTTTCATAATTACCACCATACTCTGATAAGAGATTTCAACCTACATACACATGATAACATATAGGATATCCATACCCGAAGGTAAGCGATGGAATCTGAGATGAATTCCATGCATTCGAACCAAGTGTGGAATCTCGTGGATCCAACTGAGGGAATTTTTCCCATAGGGTGTAAATGGATTTACAAGAGGAAACTTGGGGCGGATGGGAAGGTAGTGACCTTCAAGGCGCGATTGGTGGCAAAAGCATATACTCAAAGACAAGGAGTTGACTTTGAGGAAACCTTTTCTCCAGTTGCAATGTTCAAGTCCATAAGGATTTTGCTAGCCATAGCTGCATGGTATGACTATGAGATATGACAGATGGATTTTAAGACAGCCTTTCTTAATGGTGATATTAAGGAAGAGATTTACATGTCTCAACCCGAAGGGTTTACATCTATCGGAAGTGAGCATATGGTATGCAAACTTCAAAGATCTATTTATGGTCTAAAGTAGGCATCTAGGAGTTGGAACCTCAGATTCGATAGTTCAATCAAAGAGTTTGGTTTTGCTAAGAATCCTGAGGAACCCTGTGTATATAAGAAGGTCAGTGGGAGTGCTGTGACATTCCTTGTGCTTTATGTTGATGACATTCTACTCATTGGGAATGATGTAGGAATATTGCAATCAACTAAGATATGGTTAGCGAGTAAGTTCTCGATGCAGGACTTGGGTGAAGCATCTTTTGTATTGGGAATACAGATCTATAGAGATAGATCAAAAAGACTGCTTGGTCTCACCCAGTCCACATACATTGATACCATCGTGAAGCGGTTCTCGATGGATGAGTCCAAGAGAGGACATCTACCAATGTGTCATGGCGTGTCCCTATCCAATTCTATGTCTCCCATGACTGATGCAGAGATAGCGGCGATGACCAGCATTCCTTATGCATCTGCGATTGGTAGCATCATGTATGGGATGATATCTACACGTCCTGCCGTGGCTTTTGCACTAAGTGTAGTGAGTAGATATCAATCCAACCCTGGTCTTCCACACTGAAAAGCTGTGAAAGACATCCTCAAGTATTTGACAAGAACCAATAAATTTTTCTTGGTCTATGGGGGTGGAGAACTTAAATTGGAAGGCTATACCGACTCTAGCTTCCACAGCGAGATCGATGACTCAAATTCAACATCTGGATTCATATTCATGCTCAATGGTGCTGCTGTCTCTTGGAAGAGTTCCAAGCAAGACAGTACTGCGGATTCCACCACTGAGGCATAATATATTGCTGCATCAGCTGCAGCAAAGGAGACAGTTTGGATAAGGAATTTCGTCCAAAAGTTGGGCGTCATTCCAAATGGAGTTGCTCCTGTCCCGGTGTTTTGTGACAACACGGGAGCCATTGCTCAAGCAAAGGAGCCAAGGTCTCATCAGAAGTCCAAACACGTATTGAGAAAGTACCACATCCTCAGAGAGATCGTGGAGAGAGGAGATGTCACGATTGACAAAGTCGGCTCCGCAGATAATGTTGCTGATCCACTAACTAAGCCTTTACCTGGACCATTGTTCGAGAAGCATCGCGAATCGATGGGTTTGAAGCATATGGGTAGTTGGCTCTAGTGCAAGTGGGAGATTGTTAGAGTAGCTGCCCGTCGAGCCAACTGTTGGCCGAGGGTTCATGATTAAACTCTATGTTTATACAATCTTTATTTTAATAATATTTGAATTTATCATTTTGACAATTCTTTATCTGTATACCCATGCTAGTTGCATAGATAAAGCTCTTGAATATACACATAGTAGAAAGAATATGAGATGCTCATATGATGAGTATCATGAAACTCATATTTGTAATACTGTATATTCTAAATGGTTCCTAGTCGATTCAGCCGCCACTAAGAAGGATATAGGCCGCTCGAGTTCGAGACTAGTATCTGCGATGTGAGTACCATGTTTCATTGGTAGGGGACATTGTGATTTCCGAGCATGCAGATAGGTGCTCCTTGTAGAGTGCACTGAACAACCCTACAGAAAAGGACTTTCCAAGTGGTTCTCACTTATCGAGTGGAAAAGTCCTAGTTTATGGTTGTACACCATTAGTCCTTATGACCCGGGACAACATTGAGACTCTATGTGCTAGAATTACACTTTGACTTGTTTACTGACTCTCATGGGGTCATCAGGTGGCAAGGTTGGGTGTTTTGTCGAAACATATAGGAGTCGATGCATTGTAGCCGGGAATTCACCGCTTACCTTCGGGTATGGATATCCTATGTGTATGTAGTATGAAATCTCTGATCAGAGTATGGTGGTAATTATGAAAGGGATTTCATAGATTACACCATCGATGCAACTACGACATGACACATAGTATCGATTCATTGACAACTCTCGATAAACCAATGGTTGTCGAATCGATCGGGATATATGAGTTGAAGGGACCGTACTGTACGCTAACCATAATTGAATGGTTTTTGCAGACACTATCATTTGATACCTAGGGAATCATGTAAGCGATGCTGCTAGGCGTTTAACATGATTGGTTGGGTACTATCAGACTTGAGTTCTGACGTTCTTGTTATCAAGGAGTTGATAAGTAAGAATGCAGCAATTGGGGTATGCTCGTATAAAGACATGTTTAGTCCGAATCACATGGAGATGTGAACCCACGGCTAGTTGTATCAATGAACCATTGAGGGCCACCTAAGTACTAGCTTTCTAGATCCCGTTGAGAAGTAAAATAGTTCAATGTGTTGAACGGCTTATTAATGACTTTATAAGCGTAAAGAAAAATATAAGTACGACTTCTATGAGAGAAATGTAACTTTTAATTTATGAATGTGTTCCTAAAATTAAAAGTTGTCCAAGTAAATAATGTATTTGAAAACAATGATTTTCATAAACATTATTATGGACTAAATTAAATTAATTCAAGTGTTGAATTAATTTAACACTAGTTGGTCTAGTAGAGTCCAAATAATTAAATTAATTCAAGTGTTGAATTAATTAAATTACATTGGGCCTTGTAGAGCCCAATTAGAAATAATTATTAAACTAGTGGGCTTGGGTAAAATCAAGTAAACTTTAAATGGGCTCAAATATGTTTGGGACATTTAAATAAAAGTCCATTGGCCTTGTAATTGTTACAAGCTCAAATGAGAATGCATGCTTGGGAGGTGAAAGGTTGTGGATTACTTTTGATTAAAAAATTCCATGGCATGCTAAAGTTGATCTTTACTTTTTCACACACCAAGACAACTCATTCACTCCTTCACTCTCCCCTCACTTGGCCGAAAAATTCACACTAATTTCTCTCCATTTTTCTTTTCATCTTGGTTGAGGAATTCTTGCACTTCTCTTTGAAAAATCCTCATATATTTCTAGTGCAAAATATGAGGGGATCTACCTAGTTAGTGGTGGGCCTAATTTTGAGCAAGGTGTGCTCAAGGAGGAAGCTTGTAGATCTTCTTGCCATTCAAGAGCTTTGTTGTTTAACAACAAAGTTGGAGCCATCATCAACCTCAAGAGGTTGATAGGTATAATTTTCTCAACACCCTATGTATGATATTTGGTGTTTGTTGTATTTGCTACAGAAAATAATATGAGGTGGCTGAAATTTCTTGAGTAAAAATTCAATTTTTAACTTCCGTTGCGCTTCCGGTCACCGTAACCGATCCCCTTTCAAGTGGTATCCGAGCTATGGTCACGATTTTGTGTAGCATTTAAAAGATATTATATTGAGATCGATTTCTAACCGCATGAGAAATTTTTTTGCAACAAAACCGAGGCTGAATTTTGGCGATGTTTCGGGCAGCTCGGGCAGCCCGAGGGGCTGCCCGAACAGCCCCTACTTTAAAATAAATAAAATAAAAAATAAAAAATTTTTGTTGCCGGAATCTTGCGACGGAGCTCCGGCGACGGCGATGACGACTAGGGTTTCCAAAAGTGTTTTGGATTATCAAAGTGTCATGGGCCTTGAGCTGTTGGGCCATTGGATGGCTAACATATTTGTGAATTTTGAATGGGCCAAAATGTTTTTAGTGAAAAATAAGTTTTTGGGCCCTTAAGTTTAAAATTACAAAAGTTGCAAATTTTTCTCATAAAATAAATAATTGAAGTTGGACTTTAATTATTTATAGTAAATTGTGATTTATAAGAATTTCGGTTATAAATAAATTAATTGGAAAGTAGACAAAGGTGTTTGTATACTTTGTTAATTTAGTTTATAATCGTGGCGGTTAGTGATTGGATCAAGATATATAATATTGGATCAATTAATTATTGTGATAATTAATTGATGGTGTATGATATGTGATATTATGCATGAAGGATGATCAAAAGTCCAAGCCCAATTTGCTAGGTGTATGCTAGGATATTTTGTGTTGAATGATTGTAATAATTATCAATTTATCAAGTGGGCTTGGTTTATGGCCCGTTCCCACCCCATGAGATGTATCCCTATTTGCCATGGATATTTATTTGTAAATATTAGTATAGTGGATGATCAAGATTGGAAGATGGTGGCCATGATGATTATGAAGATCGAAGACATGTAAATATTGGAAGCTAATGTAATAGTTGCATTTGCATCCCTTGCATTACCCTAGGATTGGACCTAGGCCCGTGTTTAGCTCACACGGGCCATAAGTATTGGGGCGATTGATCATCCTTGTTTGTTTACTGTTTATAATATATGCATGATATGTTATAAATAATGAGTATGTGCGTTATTATAATGATAATGACAAAGTTGCATGAATCCAACAAACATACGATCAAACATGGCAAGTTTTTAAATAAAATTAATGATGAGACATCTCAAAATTAAAAACCCTCATTTTGAATAAGATTCAAAATTAATATCAAGCCCGAAAAGGGGAATTATAAATTTGTTTATAATTTCCTTGTCTTCCATCGACAATGGGTGCATGATGAACGCTACCCGTACTCGGGGCTCGGCTCATATTATTTGGGGGGCCTTGGGTGCCGGAAAGCTGTGACATCCATTGACATGGTGATGTGAACTACGTGGAACTCCCATGATTTCGGCTCATATTATTGGGGGAACTCATGGCGACCGTCCATTAAGGTTCAACATCGATGGGTAAGGCTTGACACGTGAAGATAAACGACGTCATATTATTGGGTCCTAATCAAACGTGAGACTAAAGTTTACGTAAGGGTTGCATTGTGATGCAATTGGAAACTACCTTTTAGGAATTGTGATTTGCTGATATTATTCGTGATCATAATTCGCTAATCGGACCTTACGTACCTACTGAGGAAAGGAGTTTCCCGTTTTCACTAGAGGGTAGTGAAAGATGTCAAAATAGTGGGAGCAAATATTTATGAAGTAAAAGTCCAAACTTCATATCTTACTAAATATTTTAAGATAGTCATCGACATTTATCTGTTTTTGCTTTTCAGTACAAATTGACAATGTCTTCGATTCGCAATCCGATATCCGTAATACTCGACAAACACATATTAACTGGACCTAATTACCTCACTTGGCTAAGAAACCTAAAAATCGTCTTGAATTCGGAAAGGGTAGCATATACACTGACTGAGTCGCCCCCTGTTGAGGCTCCGACTGACTGCACTCCTGAGAAATTGCAGGCTTACAAGGAATGGTGTGACCATGACTTGATAGCCATGTGTTATATGCTGACTTCTATGAATGATGAGATGCAGAGGCGTTTTGAGGATGCAAAGAGTGCTGCTGACATTCATTTGCATCTCAAGGAGCTCTTTGGTGAGCAAACACGGCCTCTTAGGCATGCTACCGTCAAGGAGCTGATCACTTTGCGCATGCGAGATGGGGCCTCGGTCCATGAGCATGGCCTGAAGTTGATTGGGCTCGTGGACAAGCTCGTTGGCATGGATATGATCTTGCCTTCGGAGTTGACCACCGACATGTTGCTGTTATCATTGCCTAGCTCATTTGATCCTTTTTTGGTGAACTTCAACATGAACAAGATGGAGCCGACCCTTGAGGAGTTGGTGAATATGCTTGTTACGTTTGAATCAATTAACATTTATCTGTTTTACTTTTCAGTACAAAAATTTGACAATGTCTTCAATTCGCAATCCGCTTTCTGCCATACTCGAAAAACATGTGTTAACCGGACCTAACTATCTCACTTGGCTAAGAAATCTGAAAACCGTCCTAAAATCGGAAAAGATTGCGTATACATTGACTGAGTCGCCCCCTGGTAAGGCTCCGACTAGCTGCACTCCAGAGGAATTGCAGACCTACAAGGATTGGTGTGACCATGACTTGAAGGCTAGGTGTTATATGCAGGCTTCTATGAACGATGAGCTGCAGAGGCGTTTTGAGGATGCAAAGAATGCTGCTGACATTCATTTGCACCTCAAGGAGCTCTTTGGTGAGCAGACTCGGCCTCTTAGGCATGCTACTATCAAAAAGCTGATCACTATGCGCATGCGAGATTGGGCCTCAGTCCATGATCATGGCTTGAAGATGATTGGGCTCATGGACAAGCTCGTTGGCATGGATCTGATTTTGTCTTCGGAGTTGACCACCGACGTGTTGCTCTTATCGCTGCCTAGCTCATTTGATCCTTTTCTGGTGAACTTCAATATGAACAACATGGAGCCGACCCTTGAGGAGTTGGTGAACATGCTTGTGACTTTTGAGTCCACCATCAAGAAAGAGAAGCCGGTTCTTTTTGTGGGCTCTTCATCTCGTACGAAGACCGGTCCACCTGGGAAG
Source organism: Primulina tabacum (assembly GCF_025594145.1). Classification (NCBI taxonomy): domain Eukaryota; kingdom Viridiplantae; phylum Streptophyta; class Magnoliopsida; order Lamiales; family Gesneriaceae; genus Primulina; species Primulina tabacum. The sequence continues at coordinate 20,587,657 of NC_134556.1, forward strand.
GGAAAGAAGCATTCTTTCCAACGTCCCAAGAAGAGCATGCCCTTGAAGAGGCAGACTCCAGGTCCCGTAATGGCAGCCACACCAGTGAAGGCTGACAAGACTGTTGACATCTGTCATCACTGCAAGAAGCCTGGACATTGGAGGCGCAATTGCAGGGAATATCTTGCCCAGAAGAGTTCTGGAAACGGTATGTTCTATATCGAAGTAAACATTTCAATTAACACTACTTCTTGGGTATTGGATACCGGCTGTGGCTCACATCTCTGTAATGATTTGCAGGTGATGGGAAGAAGTAGGAGGCTCAGGGAAGGTGAGACCTTCTTGAGGATGGGCAATGGGGCAAGGGTTACTGCCAAAGCTGTTGGAGATTTTACTTTACTTTTGAACGATGATTTAAAGTTAATGTTAAGAGACGTTTTATTTGTACCTGAGTTGGTGAAAAACATTATTTCCATTTCTATGTTAGATAAAGATGGATTTTCTTGTTTATTTAGCAAAGGTGTTTGCAATATTTACAAGAATGAATGTTTAATTGGTACTGGAGAACTTGAAAACGATCTCTACACCTTAAAATTGAAAGATATTCCACTTAACAATGTCCAAGCTATAACAACAACAAACAAGCACAAACAAGATACTCTTAATATGGCACAATTATGGCATGCTCGATTAGGACATATTTCCCTAAGAAGGATGAACAAGTTAGTGGGAGTAGGCATGTTTGATATGTCTGATATTAATGCTCTCACGAATTGTGAATCCTGTCTGAAAGGAAAGATGACCAAAATTCCCTTTAAGGGCCATGTGGAGCGAGCCAAAGGGTTATTGGATTTGATCCATACCGATGTGCGCGGTCCGCTTAGCATCACCACTAAGCATGGACATGCCTACTTCATCACCTTTACCGATGACTTTTCGAGGTACGGGTATGTGTATTTGATGAAATAAAATTCTGAAGCCTTTGAAAGGTTAAAATAATTCAGAAGTGAAGTAGAGAAATAGTTGGGACGAAGCATCAAGACACTTCGATCGGATCGAGGTGGTGAGTATTTGAGTGCCGAGTTCCAAGAGTATCTTAGGGAGAATGAGATTCTCTCGCAGTGGACTCCGCCCGCAACACCACAATTGAATGGTGTTTCGGAGCGTCGTAACCGGACTTTGATGGACATGGTTCGGTCTATGATGGGGTTCACGGAGTTGCCTCCATCCTTTTGGGGATATGCGCTTGAGACAGCGGCAATGTTGTTGAACAATGTCAATACAAAGGCAGTTGATAAGACACCATATGAGATATGGATGGATAAGCCACCCAAATATACTTATCTTAGAATATGGGGGTGCCCTGCTTATGTGAAGCAGGTAGTGGGAGATAAATTTGATAGTCGATCCATTTTATGTTACTTTGTGGGATATCCAAAGAATTCGGTTGGATACTACTTCTATCATCCCCAAGAAACAAAGGTGTTTGTTTCTAGGAATGCAACCTTTTTGAAAAAGGAATTTCTATTAGATAGAAAGGGCGAGATGATAGAACTCGAAGAGGTTCGAGAGACACCCACAATTGTAGAACCCACACCCGAAGAGCCAAGAGAGGAGATACAAGCTCCTAGAAGATCCGAGAGAGTCTCGAGACCACCTATGAGGTATGGTCTGCTTCTTGAAGAGGGCCATGATGAGCCTAACCATGGATGTGATCCAAGGACTGTGGGGACCCGGGCTCTAACTCAATTCTTTTTGGGATTAATTGGATCTTTATTCAAAATGTGGGTCAAATTTTCGCTTTTTAACATTAATTCAAATGTAAACACTAAACATAATATCTTTCTTTATTTAATTACAACACATATAATATACATGTCATGTTTTACTACCAACACATCACCAGGGTTTAATACAAACCATAAACTACGAGTAGTACAAATCTAGTACAACATCACTAGTGATCTTCTGCGCCCGTAGTCACCACGCTATCTTGATCTTTCATCTCTGTCGCGACCCTGATCCTGCCCCACCTATTGTTATTTACACATACAGACATAACAACAGCCGAAAACTCCGGTGAGAACAAATCCCAGTATAAAACATGTATACATGCTGATACGAAATCATAATTCATGCATGAAAGCAATAACCATGGCTCCATAGTCTATGAAACCGATCTATCTACACATGCAACTCAAATCAAATCATGTCTTGACTCGAATCGACTCTACTCTAGAGATCCCATCAAATCATGTCTTGACTCGAATCGACTCTACTCTAGGGATCCTGGTGTGAATAAGACGTCCTTGTCTATCACCTACCCTCCCAATCGGGGTAACTGTACGTCTTATTCCTAGACTTCGGTCAAGTCTGTATCGAATGTCTACAATCGGAGGGAATCTAATCTGAAGCGTCGATACCAACGAACATCTAGTTTGGCAAGTCTGCCAATGACTCTCCTATCTCAAAGGCTTGAATGTACATCTATAAACAAGGCATCATCATATCAAGAGATTTGAATATAAATCTATAAACAAATCACAATCATATCAAAAGATAAACAATAATTCTAGTATGTGATTTGGTTGGGAAACTCAAATTAAATCTCATTTGAGTTGTGTCTTCCCCAAACAAAACATGAATTATACCTTTCGTCGCACAATCTCTGTCGATATCGAAGTCTCGATGTCAAAGTCGCCAATACAAATCTGAAATGGCATCATCAATGTACATTCTATCAAGCTCTAGTATACCTCAAAACACATGGGATTCAATATTTCATTTCAATGCAATTTCGACGACATAACGGCGGATTCTCGATATACCGATCAACTCTTATAACAGTAATCAATAACCATAATCCAAAATCTTCATGAATCACATATACTATTCTGAAATCTGCACCATCTCAATTCCATACATGCTGGAAATTCATAACAATCACATATAGTATTATTTCTTCTATCTCTTTTTCCACTATATGTTCACAACAATCATAACAACACAAAATAGAACCAAATCTGATTTCCTTTAATAGCTCAACTTCAAAACATGCTGAGCTTAATAAAACATATACCCTTTTGAAGCCCTTGATGCAAGGAGCAAGAATCTTCACTTGGTTCACAATTTGGACATGTAATTCTTTCACAATTCAAAATTTCCCACAAAGAAAGCTTGAAGGAACTCTCTTTTGTTCTTATTCTCGGCTGCTGAAGTGAAGGGAGAATGATTCCTGCTTGAATTATATATATATATACCATGCCATGTGTCAAATTAAGAAACAAAGGTGGATTTCTCGCATGCAGCACCGCGGGTGCGGTCACTCTTCACCACGGGTGCGCTGTGCCCACGGCATGCCTTTCATTTTCTAAAATTCGACGACCGCAGGTGCGGTACATATAAGACCGCGGGTGCGGTGACATTACCGCGGGTGCGGTGTCATTTCTGTAAATACTTTCCAACTCTCTGTCCATCAACCGCGGGTGCACTCCTTCTTGGACCGCGGGTGCGGTGACCCTACTGTAAAAATGACTAACTTTTTGTCCATGCACCGCGGGTGCGGTCTCTTCCTTCAAGCAACACTTCATCTTTTCATTTTATCCACATACAATCTAGGGCATTACAAGGACCTTCAAGGAAGCATTATCTGATGCCGAATCATCCAAGTGGCTTGAAGCGATGGAATCTGAGATGAATTCCATGCATTCGAACCAAGTGTGGAATCTCGTGGATCCACCTGAGGGAATTGTTCCCATAGGGTGTAAATGAATTTACAAGAGGAAACTTGGGGCGGATGGGAAGGTATTGACCTTCAAGGCGTGACTGGTGGCAAAAGGATATACTCAAAGACAAGGAGTTGACTTTGAGGAAACCTTTTCTCCAGTTGCAATGTTCAAGTCCATAAGGATTTTGCTAGCCATAGCTGCATGGTATGATTATGAGATATGGCAGATGGATGTTAAGACAGCTTTTCTTAATGGTGATATTAAGGAAGAGATTTACATGTCTCAACCCGAAGGGTTTACATCTATCGGAAGTGAGCATATGGTATGCAAACTTCAAAGATCTATTTATGGTCTAAAGCAGGCATCTAGAAGTTGGAACCTTAGATTCGATAGTACAATCAAAGAGTTTTGTTTTTCTAAGAATCCTGAGGAACCCTGTGTGTATAAGAAGGTCAGTGGGAGTGCTGTGACATTCCTGGTGTTGTATGTTGATGACATTCTACTCATTGGGAATGATGTAGAAATGTTGCAATCAACTAAGATATGGTTAGCAAGTAAGTTCTCGATGCAGGACTTGGGTGAAGCATCTTTTGTATTGGGAATACAGATCTATAGAGATAGATCAAAAAGATTGCTTTGTCTCACCCAGTCCACATACAGTGATACCATCGTGAAGCGGTTCTCGATGGATGAGTCCAAGAGAGGACATCTACCAATGTGTCATGGCGTGTCCCTATCCAAGTCTATGTCTCCCAAGACTGATGCAGAGATAGCGGCGATGACCAGCATTCCTTATGCATCTGCGATTGGTAGCATCATGTATGGGATAATATCTACACATCCTGACGTGGCTTTTGCACTAAGTGTAGTGAGTAGATATCAATCCAACCCTGGTCTTCCACACTGGAAAGCTGTGAAAGACATCCTCAAGTATTTGAGAAGGACCAATAAATTGTTCTTGGTCTATGACGGTGGAGAACTGAAATTGGAAGGCTATACCGACTCTAGCTTCCAAAACGATATCGATGACTCGAAGTCAACCTCTGGATTCATATTCATACTCAATGGTGCTGCTGTCTCTTGGAAGAGTTCCAAGCAAGACAGTACAGCGGATTCCACCACTGAGACAGAATATATTGTTGCATCAGCTGCAGCAAAGGAGGCAGTTTGGATAAGGAATTTCGTCCAAGAGTTGGGCGTCATTCCTAATGGAGTTGCTCCTGTCCCGGTGTTTTGTGACAACACGGGAGCCATTGCTCAAGCGAAGGAGCCGAGGTCTCATCAGAAGTCCAAACACGTATTGAGAAAGTACCACATATTCAGAGAGATCGTGGAGAGAGGAGATGTAACGATTGACAAAGTCGGCTGCGCAGATAATGTTGCTGATCCACAAACTAAGCCTTTACCTGGACCATTGTTTGAGAAGCATCGCGAATCGATGAGTTTGAAGCATATGGGTAGTTGGCTCTAGTGCAAGTGGGAGATTGTTAGAGAAGATGCCCGTCGAGCCAAGTGTTGGCCGAGGGTTCAAGATTAAACTCTATGTATAAACAGTCTTTATTTTAATAATATTTGAATTTATTATTTTGGCAAATCTTTATCTGTATACCCATGCTAGTTGCATAGATAAAGCCCTTGAATATACAAATAGTAGAAAGAATATGAGATGCTCATATGATGAGTATCATGAAACTCATATTTGTAATACTGTATATTCTAAACAGTTCCTAGTCGATTCAGCCGCCACTAAGAAGGATATAGGCCGCTCGAGTTCGAGACTAGTATCTGCGATGTGAGTACCATGTTTCATTTGTAGGGGACATTGTGATGTCCGAACATGCAGATAGGTGCTCATTGTAGAGTGCACTGAACTACCCTCCATAAAGGACTTTCCAAGTGGTTCTCACTTATCGAGTGGAAAAGTCCTAGTTTATGGTTGTACACCATTAGTCCTTATGATCCGGGACAACATTGAGACTCTATGTGCTAGAATTACACTTTGACTTGTTTACCGACTCTCATGGGGTCATCAGGTGGCAAGGTTGGGTGTTTTGACGAAACATATAGGAGTCGATGCATTGTAGTTGGGGATTCACTGCTTACCTTCGGGTATGGATATCCTATGTGTTATCATGTGTATGTAGGTTGAAATCTCTGATCAGAATATGGTGGTAATTATGAAAGGGGTTTCATAGATTACACTGTGGGGGCCCGGACGCTAATCATGTTCTTAATCATCATTGGGACTAATTAATCAATTATAAAACAGGGTCTAAATTTTTTTTTTAAAATGCGGAACGTAGTGAAATAAAACGTATATACATCTCAGTATAAAAGTACAAGTCCTGTACCACATACATTTATTCAACTAAGGTTTAACAGCTAATATCACGTGTCTAACCCTATCTCTAATCCAAGTCCGGAGCCTCCACTCTAATCACGATCTCTCTTCATCTTTCAACCCTGAACCTGTCCCACCTGTTGTCATGCACACATACAAAACAAGACAACAGCTGGATAACTCCGGTGATAATAAATCCAAGTATAAACAATATAAACATGCACTCATATAAAAACATATATAAACGCATAAATAAGATATCATTAACATGTAGCAACTCAACCAACATGAATGATATAAACATTGTAAATCAACATGTCATCACAGACTCACTCAAACAACGCGTCGTCTCAGACTCGACTCAACTCTAACCAAGGGATACCGGTTTTGAATATTGAGAATTATATCGAATCTCAGTCGATAGGAATGACTCAACCCTAAACGGCATCGATATAATTCCTATATCCAGTGTCTGGGCGAAACAGCCACAGAATTGACGAATCAGTCAAGAATTAAGCGAATCGGCCAATAACTAGACGAATCAGCCAGTAATTAAGCGAATCAGCCAAAGTTTAGACGAATCAGTCGATAACTAGACGAATCAGCCGGTGACTAGGCGAATCAGCCAATGACTAAACAATCAGTAGTCAATACATGCAGTGACTATAAATCAATAGACTACAAACATCAATCTCATCAATTACAAATATCAATGCAATAAACTAAGTATGTGATTTAGGGAGACTCGAGTCAAACCTCACTCGAGTTGTGCAATCCCAACTCAACATTAGTTTATACCTTTCTTTCTGATACTCTGAATCTGTCGAAGTCTCGAACCCCAAGCCTGTCACTACTCAATCTGACAACAATATTGAGGGTACGATATCAATACACCACTCAATCAATACTGGATATAATCAGAATTTAATCAAATTCTGTTTCAACAACATAACGTCATAATTTTAATATATCCAGCACTACCATATCAGTCAGATATCAATTCTAAAATCTCATATTGATAACAATTCAATTTTGATATCCAATCTCAATCAACTCAACTCTGAAAATCATAACAATCCCATATGGTATCTATTCTTCAGTCCGGTTTCGATTATACGATGTCTAACATGTCAAGAACATCATATATGAATCCTATCATATTCTGACAATACCATAATTCAAAATCATATCAAAACGTAGCAAAACTTACGTCCAGTTGTAGCCTACGTCGATAGGAACACAGTACCGAAGTCGGATTCAAAATTGGACGGACGGATTAAACTATAAGGCGTAAGGATTTCTTCCAAAGCTTTCTCGGTTCTTTCCTTCTGATTTCCCTGAAGAATTTGGGCATATATATATATATATATATACACATACACTAACATGCAAGAAGGCAAATGGCACATTCTTCACGCAACACGTCTCGCGCTCGGGCGGTCGAGAATTACCGCTCGAGCGCTTGCTCGGCGCTCGGGCGGTTAAAACTTACCGCCCGGGCGCAGGAGGTTCTGTCCTTCACAATACCCATTGGCGCTCGGGCGGTCAAAAACTACCGCCCGGGTGCCACATCTTCTGTCCAAAGCACACTTTGTTGAACATTGGCGCTCAGGCGGTTACTTTCTACCGCTCGGGCGCCACTAGTTCTGTCCAAAACTTGTACCATTCATATGCTTTGCCCAATCTGGTCTCGAAATGGCCCGGCAATAATCACCTCAATTCTTAATCAATAATCTCAGATTAACAGAATCAAAATCTCGGGCATTACATTTCTCTAATCTAAATTCTGTAAATTAATCAACGTCTGATTCCAGTAATTAAGTCTCGGGCACTACATTTCTCCCCCCATAAGATACAATTTCGTCCTCGAAATCACCGTCAGTCAAATCATATCATAAGAGGGTATATCAGAAGAAGCTAAATCAAATAACTCATATCAATGAATTAACTCTGGGGACCTCTGTCTCATATCGGACTCAGTTTCCCAGGTAGCTTTTTCAATGCCATGACGATTCCACTGAATCTTCACAAGTGGAATAGTCTTCGCTCCGATCAATAATCTGAATCGGCTTTTCGACATAACTCAATGTCTCATCCAGTTCAGCCCCGCCTGGCTGATTAACATGTGAAGCATCAAGAAGATATTTCCTCAATAACGATACATGAAAGACATCATGTATTTCAGATAATGAAGGCGGTAAATCAAATTAATATGCACGATCTCCTATCTTTTCAAGGATTTCATAAGGCCCAATCTATCGTGGAGACAACTCCCCTTTCTTGCCAAATCGGACAATTCATCTAAAAGGTGAAATTTTCAAAAATACTCGGTTTCCAGCCTCAAATACCAACGGTCGTCGTCGAACATTGGCACATTTGGCTTGTCTGTCTTGGGCTGCCTTCATTTTCTTCTGAATCAGAGCTTCACTTTTTCAGTCATATCTCCGATCATGCCAGGTCCGATCTCAGAAACCTCAGAGATATCATCCCAAATAAGAGGGGATCAACATTTCATTTCGTACAACGCTTCGAAAGAAGTCATTTCAATACTCGTCTGATAGCTATGGTTGTACGATAATTCATAAATGACAATAAATCATGTCAACTAGTGCTAAAATCCAGCACTACAGTTCTTGGATATTCTCCAGTATTTAGATAGTTCGCTCCGACTATCTTTCAATCTATAAACCATAGATAAAAATCATGCTATACATTCTGCCAAAAGTATAAAATCAACCAAAAATCACGGTATGATATAGTCAATTTTGGCATTCAATGCATTCTAATCACTCTTCTGACATCACTCTTGATCGTCTGATCTTATCTGTACATTGTCCCGTACACCTGATTCAAACACGGATTCAAGACAACAACAAGCTTCAATCAGATTCAAAACATCACTCATCGGTACCGATCTGCCAACCTCATAAACCGCAAATGTTAGACACTGATATCCACCTCGACCAACGAATTTCGGTTTAACTCTGCTACATTCAACCGATGTATCATCTTCAGATATAACATACCCTGAATGTAATCTGTCTCAATCAGGATTTACCATTTCAACAATTTCTGATATCAAATCAAGGTTAAAGTCAATCTCTCTGACTGAAATCAGATATGAAGTCTTATTAGGGAAAACATCAATAATTTTCTTATCATTGGTAAATCAGCTAATGATAGACTCAACTTCAGTAAATCAACTAAATACATAAGGAGTCTCTCTGCTCTTTTCTGTAATAATCGAGTCATAGATAGTACGAATTATCAAAGGAATTCTCAATCTAGAATCCTTATCGAACACTATTCATCCCTTGGCCATCTCAGGTCCGATTCTCACCATCTTCTGGAACTAATCTAGGGTAGCTCTGTACTTGGTCAGCATATCAATATCAGTAATGCAGTCTCAAAACCAGACAACACTAGTACAATACAAGCTACCACACGATCTAACTCAATCTCATTCTCATCCTACTATAGTATACGATATTTTACAGAATTCACTGATATAAAAACTCTCCCCAACTAGTCAAGAGATACACTACAGTAGAATAAAGCCTCAACAGGCAATGCATGATGATCAAGCAAAACTTGCACAGTGAATAATCCCAAAATTTATTTTATAAATGAAAGCTCGATTTAAATATCGCAAGTGCACGATAGTCAAGTTATAATAAACGTAAGTGAATATGAGTATCGTTCCACAAGGACTGCGTTACACTATTTTTTATTTTCAAGTAAAATTTCTTTAGCAACGATAAATTGATTTGATGATTAAACTAATGTAAAGTAAACAATTAAAATAATTAAATTGCAAAGAAAACGTGTTCAAGAACGCAATGATTAATTTGGATTAAATCAAATGAGAAATGAATTGGTTGGAAATTATCAGTTCACCTACCACTCGTGTTTAAATAATTACACTCGACTTTTACTTGTGCGTTCGACGGAATTCCCTAGACTAATTAATACACTCTGTCGAGCTATATTAATACTAATCAAAAACATGCAGTACTCAAGTGTCCTCAAATATTTAACAGTTCAAGATTGCATTACATTCTATGGAATCCACTAGATTTCATTCGGGTGAACTATCACTATCGACACGTACCCAATTCCGTATATCTACTAAAATTGTAAATCCGTGGTTTTTACTATTTGATCCTATTGTTAACTATTCTATCGAACTCATCAACAACATGAAATAATCAAAGGAAGTTAGCTAGGCTTCGATTGAAACACGAAAGAACAATAGCATAAACAATTCAATAATGAAAACGTCAAGAAATAATGTTAAACACCGAGTACGGGGTAGGATCCCCTCAAATCCCAACAAATCTAGAGTTTAGCTACTGAAATTCATGATAAAAACCAACAATCAATGTAAGAAATAAAATACTGAATAATGAAAATACTAAAGATGACGATGGATGACGGCCACGACGCGTGGAAATCTCGAGGTCTTCGAAATCTCGTTTGCTTCTAGCCTCCTCTCCTAGAAAAATGATGAAAAGTATGATAAAAGATGAAAAACGGCTGCTGTTCTCGTGTGTTAGGTTATGGTGTAGGATAGAGTTCCTAGAAATTTGGAAACAAATCTTTCTCAATCTCGCTTCTCGCTAGGGCGGTATATTTTGACCGCCTTAGCGAGAGGTCCTCGAATAAGCTTCCTCGAGCATGTCCCTGGTTTCGCTGGGGCGGTCACTTTTGACCGCCCTAGCGAGACACTTGCGCAAAATAATCCTCGGCCAGACCACAATGCTCGCTGGGGCGGTCACTTTTGACCGCCCTAGCGAATCCTCTTCGACATTATGCCAAAGTTTCTCCCACTCTTTGGTTCAATTCCTACAAAATCACCACAAAATACACGAGGTCAGTCAAATGCTAAATAATGCTAAAAAGATGCAAAATTAAACTAAACAAACTAATATGATGCATGAATGCGACTCAAAACAAACACTAAAAACACGTAAAAACGAGTCCTATCAACCCCCTCATACTAACCTTTTGCTCGCCCTCGAGCAAAATAGGTTCAAACACGAGATTCTAAACAAACACAACAAACACCAAATACTCAAACAAGAAATAACTAATACAAGTAAATGTCAATGGTGAGTTAACACTTTTATGCTCATGGCTCAGTCAACTTTCCCACATACAAATCATAATCAAGTCAAATCACAAACGAATACTCATTCTCATCTACACATAAATCTCGACACTAATTTGAACGTGTGTGTGTGTCATGATGGGTCTAGTCATTCGTACTTCAAATAGATCAATCATCCGATCATGCGAGTCACTCAATTAGCACTTCAATACAAGTCTCACTAGCATGCACCCCCGTGTCCATTTATCACTAACCATAATTTGAACTTTATTCGATTCTTAAGTGCAGAGAAGGGTGTCTTAAAGAAGGAAAATAAGCTCAAGTGGCTAACAGTCGGGAGTACACTAATCATTTTCATTGTGCAATCGTCAAGAATTTTCGTCTGACTTTCCTCGTCTCCTTACATCTCCAACTTTTAGCCCAGGAATAGAATTTCATTCCTTTTATTTCGGCTCCCCCTCACCTTACATCTCCACCAATTTTTTCTTTTTCGATATATATATATAAATTTTTTTTGATGCACAATTTTCACACGTGTACTCCCTAGGCTAAGAATATATACTTTGGATTACAGCTGGTTAGGAGTATGATATTTTAATTCAGTGCATTGAAAAAGGGGGTATATGTGAAGTTCAAGGCAAATCACATGTTCTCATTCAAGGTCCCAATTAGTGACTTATTTTCACGGGTTTACATGCTAAATCAACTCATAAATGATGCCTTTCAAGTTAACCACACAAAACCTTCAAATTTCACCATTATTCCTACAAAATTCTAGTCCCCACACATATGTTCTCAAAAAGTTCAAATTTGTGCCAAAATTCATGCTTTAACCATCAAGAGTACCATTCATGAGGTGACCCAATCAATACTTTTGTATACTATCAATTCAACATCATCATTGGCTCATACACTATGTCTTCTCACCATAAACGACACCAAGTAAAAGAAATGCAACAATTTAAAACCAATTAACTAAGCAAACATAACAATCTACCCCCCTCATACTAGAGTTGTGCAATGCCCTCAGTGCACAAAACGAAACAAACACTAAAAACATAAAAAAAACTCATGAATTTAAATGCAAAGATAGAATATGCAAAATAAAAAGAAAGGGGAAACAGTAAACTCCCCTGATCAGAAATCATCCTCCTCCTCATTCTCCGGCGCTGGAACTCCCTCTTCAGCTGCTGGGGGCATATGATAATTGTACTGAAATTGGAAGGGTGGCGGGTATGCGGGTGTAGGTGGCCGTCCGGAAGTGTCGATGCCCAAATGAGTTGAGATCCCCTGCACCAGGTGTTCGATGTTCTGAATATGTGCCTGATTAACGGCCTGGTACTGCGTCTAATAATGGGCCCAAGCACCCAATTCGGCGACGCGATCTCGCATGGCATGGCGGCGTGGCTGCGGGGGTGGTGGTGCATGTCCTAAGGCCGGAGGTGGTTGAGCTGCTATCCCATAATCGAAAAATACCTCCTCGGGCAGCTCAGCCTGTCTCTTCTCCCTCTTGGATTTATAGAGAGCCTCATCAATGGCTCTCATCGGCGGTAACCACTCATCATCATCTTCGAATATCACCCCCGCTCGGGCACACAGCCCAGTCACTATCGTCGGGAAGTAAAAAGCCAAATTGCTGCTATTAATGCACATGTTAAGCTGTCCGAAAATGAGCTTGCCCACATCAATCACCATCCCAGTACAGATGGCATAGAGAACAACCGCCCGCTCACGCTGCACATCACTCGTATGACCGACCGGCATCAATCTCTTAGACAAGAATGCATACCACAATGCCCCCTCCACTTTCAAAAACTTTTCAAGAAAGACCGTGTAAGTCCCCGGTTGTTTCCACGTGGTGCCCGGATAACAGAGTGTGCGAATGATCAAATCATAATCCGGGTTAAGCACCCACGCCTGAAACACCGAATCGTCCACCGACGGTAAACCCAACATATCATTGATCGTCTTGGGATCATACGGGACTAGATGTCCCCTCACAAATGCCTTCGACTCATTTCCCTCCGGAGCATTGGCATAAAATTCACGCACAACCGGAACCACTGCTGCATTCGGTTGTGCTACAAAGGTATTCCACCCTCTTCTTTCCATTTGGGACTCCGAAAATTGACCGATAAGAAACGAGCTAAATCCACGCTCAGGGATTGGTTTCCTATGTAGTCTAGCATGCTCAAATCTCTCCCTAGCTTTTTCATTCACAAACATAGATGGAGTGGAACGAGAACTAGAAGCACCGTGAGTTACCTTAGATCTTTTGGGTGCCATGTAGAGATTGGAGTGCACAAAGTGTCCAACCGCCGGAAAATTGTTGAGGGTCGCCGGAGAAGCTCACCGGAATATATGGAAGATGACCGGAGTTGCTTGAAAGACCGCCGGAGAAGAAAATCTTGTAGCCTAAATGCTTCCTCGTGGAGTGTATGGACAAAGATTGAGTCTTTGCCCTGAAAAATCACCAAATAATAAGGATTGAGCACAAAAGATGGAGGGGGGGTGTCGAAAATCGGAGGGGAGTAGTAGGGTTCGAAGTGGGGAGGAAAAGAGAAGAGGAAAGTATTTATAATCTGCGCGGCTCGCTCGGGCGGTCAAAACTGGCCGCCCGAGCGAGAAGTTTTCGGAAAAAAAAATTTATTGACCGCCCGAGCGAGAAGTTCTCGGGGAGAAAAATTTTTAATCTGCGCGACTCGCTAGGGCGGTATATTTTTTCCGCCTTGCGAGAGGTTTTCGCAAAAGACTTCTTTTTTTTTTTAAAAAAAAAAACGAGTACCCGCTGGGGCGGTCAGTTTTGACCGCCCGAGCGAGAAGTGTTCGGGAAAAAAAATTTGAATGCAATGCCATGCAACTACGTAAATGCAAATGATACGATTAATAACTAAAAAAATATAATCAAAATCAAAATAAGGAGTAGAAGTAGTTCTCAATTTATAGTCTAGAGCTCGACTCTTCACCCATGTCCTCAATGACTGTCGTGGAGCCGAGTGACTCCAATTTGTGGCTCAATTGTGCCACCGATATAGTGCTTCAATCTTTGAGCGTTCACAGTAAATGTCCCGTCCTTGCCATCATGCAACACCACTGCACCCGATGGGAACATCTTGGCTATAGTGAATGGTCCTGACCACCTTGACTTTAGCTTGCCCGGAAAGAGTCGAAAGCGAGAATTGTATACCAACACCGCTTCACCCACTTTGAATTCTCTTCTTATAATGTGTTTGTCATGGGCTCGTTGGTGCGTTCCTTTTAAGATAGTGCAAGATCATAAGCTCCTCCCCGAAATTCATCTAACTGATTCAACTGCAGCAATCGTTTTTCACCTGCAAGAGCAAAATCAAAGTTTAGTGCTTTGGTCGCCCAATATGCTCTATGCTCTAATTCGACTGGTAGATGACATGCTTTACCAAAAAGCAACCTATATGGTGTAGTGCCTATAGGTGTTTTAAAAGCAGTACGATACGCCCACAAAGCATCATCTAACCGAATGGACCAGTCCTTCCTATTCACATTAACCGTCTTCTCTAAAATCCTCTTAATTTCTCGATTGGATACTTCAACTTGTCCACTAGTTTGGGGATTGTATGGAGTGGAAACCTTGTGGGTGACACCATATTTGCCCAACAGTTTATCAAAAATTTTGTTGCAAAAATGGGTGCCACCATCACTTATGATTGCACGTGGTGCACCAAATCGATTAAAAATATGTTACTTCAAAAATTTTAACACCACTTGTGCATCATTAGTGGCACAAGCCTCTGCCTCCACCCATTTAGATACATACTCCACTGCCACCAGAATAAATTTCTTTGCAAAAGACGCAGGAAAAGGACCCATAAAATCAATCCCCCACACATCAAATATTTCACACTCAATAATGTTATTTAAAGGCATCTCATGACGGTTGGAAATATTACCTGTGCGTTGGCATCTATCACAATTGAGAACATACAAACGAGCATCCTTAAAAAGAGTTGGCCAATAGAAGCCACATTCAAGTACCTTAGATGCCGTCCGTATGGGTCCAAAGTGACCACCTACCTCACGGTCATGACAATGGTTCAGAATTTGATTGGTTTCCTCCTCCGCCACACATCTTCTTATCATGGAGTCTGCACAAATCTTAAACAAGAACGGTTCCTCCCAAAAATAATATTTCATGTCTGAAAAGAATTTATTTCTTTGGTGAAACAATAAATTAGGTGGAGGTGTGCCAGTGACAAGAAAATTTGCAAAATCGGCATACCAAGGATACGCATTTACCTCAAGTAATTGTTCATCAGGAAACCAGTCATCAATATCATCGTCACTGCCCTTAATTCTAACATGCTCAAGCCTAGACAGGTGGTCAGCAACTACATTTTCCACACCCTTTTTATCTCGAATTTCGAGATCAAATTCTTGCAATAATAAAATCCACCTAATTAACCTAGGTTTCGCATCTTTCTTAGCAAGCAAGTATTTTAGGGCAGAATGATCTGTATACATAGTTGCTTTAGACAGAACAAGGTATGAATGAAATTTGTCGAAAGCAAATACTATAGCAAGCAATTCCTTTTCAGTATTAGCGTAATTCAATTGAGCATCATTTAAAGTCTTACTTGCATAGTAGATGGTATGAAATACCTTGTTCTTCCTTTGACCCAGCACCGCACCAACAGCTGTATCACTAGCATCGCACATCACCTCAAACGGTAGCTGCCAATCAGGGACAGTCAGAACAGGTGCTGTCACCAAGCTTTCCTTGAGTATCTCGAATGCATGCAGACAAGTAGAATCAAAATTAAATTTAGCATCTTTCATCAACAAAGAGGATAAAGGTTTAGCAATTTTGGAAAAATCTTTAATGAAACGCCTATAAAAACCAGCATGCCCTAGGAAACTTCTAACTCCTTTTATTGATGAAGGTGGGGGTAAGTTTTTGATTACTTCCACCTTGGCTTTGTCAACCTCAATTCCATTCTCCGATACCTTGTGTCCTAACACAATCCCCTCTTGAACCATAAAATGACACTTCTCCCAATTCAACACCAAATTGCTCTCCTCACATCTAACTAACACCAAGTTCAAATTCTCTAAACATTCATTAAATGAGAAGCCAAAAATAGAGAAGTCATCCATAAAGATTTCAAGGAAATTTTCAGTCATGTCATGAAAGATAGCGGTCATGCATCTTTGAAATGTTGCAGGTGCATTGCATAAACCAAAGGGCATACGCCTAAACGCAAAAGTACCATAAGGGCAAGTGAAAGTAGTTTTCTCTTGGTCCTCAGGTGCAATTGTGATTTGATTGTATCCCGAATATCCATCTAAAAAGCAATAAAATTCATGACCTGCTAATCGTTCAATCATTTGATCGATAAATGGCAAGGGAAAGTGATCTTTACGGGTTGCATCATTCAATTTCCTATAATCTATGCATACACGCCAACCCGTAATAGTTCTAGTGGGAATCAACTCATTTTTTTCATTAGCAATAACAGTAATCCCACCCTTTTTAGGCACACATTGTACAGGACTTACCCACGCACTATCAGAGATAGGATAGATAATACCTGCATCCAGAAGTTTAATTGTTTCAGCTTTTACTACCTCTTGCATCTTTGGATTGAGTCTCCTTTGTGGTTGTGCTAGAGGTGAGTATTTATCTTCCATCAGAATTTTGTGCATGCAGATCGAAGGACTTATCCCTTTTATGTCCGAAACCTTCCAAGCGAACGCTCCTTTATGCTCCTTGAGGACTCCCAAGAGCTTACTCTCCATATCATCTGTCAAAGAAGAGGAAATAATAACAGGCAATTTATTATTTTCTCCTAGATATACGTACTTGAGATGTGGAGGTAATGGTTTGAGCTCCAAAGTAGGTGGCTCCTCTAGGCTTGACTTTTGAGGCATTAAATCTTTTCTGTCTCCCAATTCCTCTAGTCTAAGCCTCACTTGCTTTCTCCAAGGTGGAATGGCATTCAAATGAGCTACCATCTCCATCTTTTCCTCATCTAGCTCGTCCTCCTGCTTTTCAGTAGTGAGAGTGGCCTCCAATGGTTCTTTCAATCCATCCTGCACAAAATCACAAACAAGCGAATCCAAGACATCAATACGAAAGCAACTATCATTGTGCATTGTGTGCTTGAGCGTATTGAAAACATCAAAAATAATTTCTTCTTCTCCAACTCTCAGCCTCAATTTCCCCTCCTCAACAACAATCAGTGCTTCCCCTGTAGCCAGAAACGGTCTCCCTAGGATTAAAGGCATCTCTAAATCTTCCTCCATGTCAAGTACCACAAAGTCTGCAAGAAAAATAAACTTATCCACTTTCACCAGAACATCTTCGATAATCCCACGTGGATACTTGACAGATCTGTCAGCCAGCTGCAACGACATCCTAGTTGGCTTGGGTTCACCTAATCCCAGTCTCCTAAACACAGAAAAAGGCATCAGATTAATACTCGCACCAAGATCACATAGAGCTTTATGAAAATTAATGTCACCAATAATGCAAGGTATCGAGAAACTCCCTGGATCTTTTTGCTTCGGAGTCATCTTGTTTTGAACTAAAGCGGAGCAATTTTCGGTCAAATTCACCGTCATATGATCTTCTAGCTTCCGCTTATTTGCTAAGATATCTTTCAAGAATTTTGCATAACTTGGCATATTCAATAAAGCATCAGCAAAAGGAATGTTAATATGCAATTTTTTAAATATCTCAAGAAATTTACCAAATTGTGCATCTAATTTAGCTTTCTTCATTGTTGCAGGAAAAGGTGGAGGGATAACAATTTTATTCTGTGCAATAGGTGTAGATGTAGAGTTAGAAGACTTACCTCCTTGATTTTTCACCTCATCCTCACCGTGCTTGGTGTTTTCCTCATTAGACCCGAGTGTTTTTCCACTACGCAATTCCACCGCCTTCACATGTTCTCTTGGGTTAGTTTCCGTGTTGCTTGGTAAAGTTCCTTGCTCCCTATTAGCAATCAGCTTAGCCAATTGTCCAATTTGATTCTCTAACCCCTTTATGGATGCATCTTGGTTCTGAAATCGCGTCTCTGTTGCAGAAATAAATTTAGTCATCATTTGCTCTAAATTGGACTTCTCCTCCCGAGACGGTTCTGGCTTGAATCCTTGGTGCATCACATATGGTGGACCTCTTTGTTGGCGATGTTGGTTGTTTTGACCTCCCCATGAAAATTTTGGGTGATTCCTCCATCCCGGATTATATGTGTTTGAGTAAGGGTCATTTCTAGGACGATTCTGGAATCCCACTTGTTTTACCGGTGCTCCCTCAGGCACATAGAATGGATTGCCATCTTGGCAAACCTGCACATCATGCTCACCCCCACACTTATCACAGAAAATTTCTTGCAGACGCATAGCCGACCCACTCATGCTCATCCCATCAATCTTTTTATTCAAAGCCTCTAACTGTGCTGAAACCGCCGACAAATCATTAACTTGATTAACTCCAGCACCTCGTCTCTGCCTATCAGACTGAGGATGATATCTACTAGCAGCCATCTCCTCCAATAACTCATATCCTTCCTCCGCCGTCTTTCTCAGTAAGTTACCACAGGCAGCAGCATCTATCATAATACGGTTAGGAGTAAGCAGACCGTAGTAGAAAGTTTGAACAACTAACCCAAGAGGCAGCTCATGGTGTGGACATCTCCTCAACAAGTCCTTTTAGCGCTCCCATGCCTCGTAAAGTGACTCTTGCTCATATTGAGCAAAAGTAGTAATGTCGGCTCTGAGCTTCATAGTCTTCGACGGAGGAAAGTACTTGATCAGGAACGCCTTTGCCATATCTTCCCATGTAGTAATAGACCCTACAGGCAAACAGTTTAACCACGACTTAGCTTTATCTCTCAGTGAAAATGGAAATAAACGCAAACAAACAGCGTCATCAGACACGTCATTAAACTTAAAAGTATCACAAATTTCAAGAAAGTCAGCTATATGAGAATTAAGGTCGTCAAGTGCACTTCCCCCAAATTGGACAGTGTTCTGAATCATCTGAATGATAGCTGGCTTGATCTCAAACTGATTAGCTCGGATGACTGGTCTTACGATGCTTGGACGTGCTCCATCAAGAGACGGCTGTGCATAATTCAACATCAGTATACGCCTTGGCTCCTCTCTTTGTTGATCGCCTTCCATTCTTTCCTTCGCTCTTTGCTGCTGTAGTCGACTTCTAGCTGTGCGTTCGATCTCGGGGTCAAAAGGCTCAAGCTTAAACTCGAGTGATCTTCGCATGCACCACAGGAAAAATCTGCAACACAATGAGAGTATCAAATAACAATAAAATAAATAATACTAAAGAATTTAAATGAAAAATAAAAAATTGTGAATCAACAGTCCCCGGCAACGGCGCCAAAAACTTGATCGAGCAAAACTTGCACAGTGAATAATCCCAAAATTTATTTTATAAATGAAAGCTCGATTTAAATATCGCAAGTGCACGATAGTCAAGTTATAATAAACGTAAGTGAATACGAGTATCGTTCCACAAGGACTGCGTTACACTATTTTTTATTTTCAAGTAAAATTTCTTTAGCAACGATAAATTGAGTTGACGATTAAACTAATGTAAAGTAAACAATTAAAATAATTAAATTGCAAAGAAAACATGTTCAAGAACGCAATGATTAATTTGGATTAAATCAAATGAGAAATGAATTGGTTGGGAATTATCAGTTCACCTACCACTCGTGTTTAAATAATTACACTCGACTTTTACTCGTGCGTTCGACGGAATTCCCTAGACTAATTAATATACTATGTCGAGCTATATTAATACTAATAAAAAACATGCAGTACTCTAGTGTCCTCAAATATTTAACAGTTCAAGATTGCATTACATTCTATGGAATCCACAAGCTTTCATTCGGGTGAACTATCACTATCGACACGTACCCAATTCCGTATATCTACTAAAATTGTAAATCCGTGGTTTATACTATTTGATCCTATTGTTAACTATTCTATCGAACTCATAAACAACATGAAAAAATCAAAGGAAGTTAGCTAGGCTTCGATTGAAACACGAAAGAACAATAGCATAAACAATTCACTAATGAAAACGTCGAGAAATAATGTTAAACACCGAGTACGGGGTAGGATCCCCTCAAATCCCAACAAATCTAGAGTTTAGCTACTGAAATTCATGATAAAAACCAACAATCAATGTAAGAAATAAAATACTGAATAATGAAAATACTAAAGATGACGATGGATGACGGCCACGACGCGTGGAAATCTCGAGGTCTTCGAAATCTCCTTTGCTCCTAGCCTCCTCTCCAAGAAAAATGATGAAAAGTCTGATAAAAGATGAAAAACGGCTTCTGTTCTCGTGTGTTAGGTTATGGTGTAGGATAGAGTCCCTAGAAATTTGGAAACAAATCTTTCTCAATCTCGCTTCTCGCTAGGGCGGTATATTTTGACCGCCCTAGCGTTCGCTGGGGCGGTCACTTTTGACCGCCCTAGCAAGACACTTGCGCAAAAAAATCCTCGGCCAGACCACAATGCTCGCTGGGGCGGTCACTTTTGACCGCCCTAGAGAATCCGCTTCGACATTATGCCAAAGTTTCTCCCACTCTTTGGTTCAATTCCTACAAAATCACCACAAAATACACGAGGTCAGTCAAATGCTAAATAATGCTAAAAAGATGCAAAATTAAACTAAACAAACTAATATGATGCATGAATGCGACTCAAAACCAACACTAAAAACACGTAAAAACGAGTCCTTTCACATGACTCAATGCAAATCGTTCAGAAATAAACATATGGGAAGCATCCCTATTTATCAATACAAAAGCATGATAACTACATCAAGAACAGTTACCTGCAACATCATCATCTGGTGCTTCCTGAGCCTGCTTGTCAATCAAAGCAAATACTTTGGCCTGCTGTCTAGGAGGCTGGCCAACTGTCTGACTTCCTCCTGGCCTCTGCTGTGACTGAGATGGTGCTGGCTGAAATGAAGGAACAGCAGGTGATCGTCTACTCCACTGTGCCGCTGATCCAGATGATTCGGCTCTCTGAGATCCTTGAGAACCCTTCTGTGGACACACTCTTGCAAAATGTCCCTGTTGTTTGCAGAAGTGGCAACTACCAAGTACTCCTTGGCATTGCTCAGTGGAATGTCTCCCTCCACAATTTCCGCAGTAAACTCCGGTATAACTCTGTTCGGAATCACTGGAGCTAGCAGAACTGCCGCCAGACTTCTTAAACTGCTTTCCTCTAGCCTTCAGAAAATCTTTCTTTTTACCACTGCTACTGTCACTCTCGAATCGGGGAGGTGGTTGCTGTGGTCTCGATTCTAGGGGAACAGATGCAGCTCCTCTCTGCTTATCAGGCCCGCTTTAGCGCCCTTTGCTCTATTCATGGCATCAGCAAAGTTATTCGGTCGCCCTGTGTTCACCAATTTAAATATATCGGGATTCAAGCCATTGATGAACTGATCAGCAACGGCTTCGTCATTTCCAGCCACATGGGGAGCAAACTTCAATAAGGTAGAGAACTTGGTCACATATTCTTCAATGTTCAGCTGACCCTGTCTCAAATTGGCAAACTCCGCCCCCTTGTCTTTTCTGTACGACACTGGGAAAAATCTTTGATAAAACTCAGTTTTAAATACATCCCAAGTAATAGTCGTACTCCGATGCTCCAAGGCCTTCTTCATCGTAATCCACCAGTTCTTTGCAACATCAAGCAACTGGTGCCCAATCAATTTAATTCGGCGCTCATCACTGTACTCCAGTGAATCAAACAGCATCTCAATGTTATCTAACCAACTTTCACACTCAACTGATGTCTCAGTACCCTTCAGTGTCGGTGGTTTGAACGACTGAAACCTTTTCAATAATGTCTCCATTGGAGTGGCTGTAACATCCATTGGAGGATTCGATGTGCTACCCTGTTCTGGTATTCTTCAAGGAGGCATATCTGAATATCAAAAGGATTAGTAACCCAATCCAACAAACCTGTTTCAATTCAGTCCCTCCTCCGATCATCTTACTGCTGATCGAGAATCGGTTCAGATTTGTTCCCAATAATACATATTACACAATCAAATCAGATAAGTCAAGTAACATGTATTATATAAAGCAGTAAATCATGCTAGCAATCACAAACAAGGAAGGAAAACTCAATCTACCCCGCTCACTAGCTTCTATTTCAGTCTAAAGGATCTATGGCTCTGATACCACCTGTTGTGGGGGCCCGGACGCTAATCATGTTCTTAATCATCATTGGACTAATTAATCAATTATAAAACAGGGTCTAAATTTTTTTTTAAAATGCAGAACGTAGTGAAATAAAACGTATATACATCTCAGTATAAAAGTACAAGTCCTGTACCACATACATTTATTCAACTAAGGTTTAACAGCTAATATCAAGTGTCTAACCCTATCTCTAATCCAAGTCCGGAGCCTCCACTCTAATCACGATCTCTCTTCATCTTCTCAACCCTGAACCTGTCCCACCTGTTGTCATGCACACATACAAAACAAGACAACAGCCGGATAACTCCGGTGAGAATAAATCCCAGTATAAACATTGTAAACATGCACTCATATAAAAACATATATAAACGCATAAATAAGATATCATTAACATGTAGCAACTCAACCAACATGAATGATATAAACATTGTAAATCAACATGTCATCACAGACTCACTCAAACAACGTGTCGTCTCAGACTCGACTCAACTCTAACCTAGGGATCCCGGTTTTGAATATTGAGAATTATATCGAATCTCAGTCGATAGGAAGGACTCAACCCTAAACGCCATCGATATAATTCCTATATCCAGTGTCTGGGTGAAACAGCCACAGAATTGACGAATCTGTCAAGAATTAAGCGAATCGGCCAATAACTAGACGAATCAGCCAGTAATTAAGCGAATCAGCCAAAGTTTAGACGAATCAGTCGATAACTAGACGAATCAGCCGGTGACTAGGCGAATCAGCCAATGACTAAACAATCAGTAGTCAATACATGCAGTGACTATAAATCAATAGAATACAAACATCAATCTCATCAATTACAAATATCAATGCAATAAACTATGTATGTGATTTAGGGAGACTCGAGTCAAACCTCACTCGAGTTGTGCAATCCCAACTCAACATTAGTTTATACCTTTCTTTCTGATGCTCTGACTCTGTCGAAGTCTCGAACCCCAAGCCTGTCACTACTCAATCTGACAACAATATTGAGGGTACGATATCAATACACCACTCAATCAATACTGGATATAATAAGAATTTAATCAAATTCTGTTTCAACAACATAACGTCATAATTTTAATATATCCAGCACTACCATATCAGTCAGATATCAATTCTAACATCTCATATCGATAACAATTCAATTCTGATATCCAATCTCAATCAACTCAACTCTGAAAATCATAACAATCCCATATGATATCTATTCTTCAGTCCGGTTTCGATTATACGATGTCTAACATGTCAAGAACATCATATATGAATCCTATCAGATTCTGACAATACCATAATTCCAAATCATATCAAAACGTAGCAAAACTTACGTCCAGTTGTAGCCTACGTCGATAGGAACACAGTACCGAAGTCGGATTCAAAATCGGACGGACGGATTAAACTATAAGGCGTAAGGATTTCTTCCAAAGCTTTCTCGGTTCTTTCCTTCTAATTTCCCTGAAGAATTTGTGCATATATATATATATATATATACATACACTAACATGCAAGAAGGCAAATGACACATTCTTCACGCAACACGTCTCGCGCTCGGGCGGTCGAGAATTACCGCTCGGGCGCTTGCTCGGCGCTCGGGCGGTTAAAACTTACCGCCCGGGCGCAGGAGGTTCTGTCTTCCACAATACCCATTGGCGCTCGGGCGGTCAAAAACTACCGCCCGGGTGCCACATCTTCTGTCCGAAGCACACTTTGTTGAACATTGGCGCTCAGGCGGTTACTTTCTACCGCTTGGGCGCCACTAGTTCTGTCCAAAACTTGTACCATTCATATGCTTTGCCCAATCTGGTCTCGAAATGGCCCGGCTATAATCACCTCAATTCTTAATCAATAATTTCAGATTAACAGAATCAAAATCTCGGGCATTACATTTCTCTAATCTCAATTCTGTCAATTAATCAACGTCTGATTCCAGTAATTAAGTCTCGGGCATTATAA
Organism: Primulina tabacum; assembly: GCF_025594145.1. Classification (NCBI taxonomy): domain Eukaryota; kingdom Viridiplantae; phylum Streptophyta; class Magnoliopsida; order Lamiales; family Gesneriaceae; genus Primulina; species Primulina tabacum. Next base: position 20,612,005 of record NC_134556.1, read on the forward strand.
CACCATCGATGCAACTACGACATGACACATAGTATCGATTCATTGACAACTCTCGATAAACCAATGGTTGTCGAATCGATCGGGATATATGAGTTGAAGGGACCGTAATGTACGCTAACCATAATTGAATGGTTCTTGCAGGCACTATCATTTGATACCTAGGGAATCATGTAAGCGATGCTGCTAGGAGTTTAACATGATTGGTTGGGTATCAGACTTGAGTTCTGACGTTCTTGTATCAAGGAGTTGATAAGTAAGAATGGGGCAATTGGAGTATGCTCGTATAAGGACATGTTTAGTCCGTATCACATGGAGATGTGAACCCACGGCTAGTTGTATCAATGAACCATTGAGGGCCACACAAGTACTAGCTTTCTAGATCCCGTTGAGAAGTAAAAAAGTTCAATGTGTTGAACGGCTTATAAATGAGTTCATAAGCGTAAAGAAAAATAGAAGTATGACTTCTATGAGAGAAACGTAACTTTTAATTTACGAATGTGTTCCTAAAATTAAAAGTTGGCCAAGTAAATAATGTATTTGAAAATTGTGATTTTCATAAACATTATTATGAACTAAATTAAATTAATTCATGTGTTGAATTAATTTAACACTAGTGGGCCTAGTAGAGTCCAAATAATATAATTAATTCAAGTGTTGAATTAATTAAATTACATTGGGCCTTGTAGAGCCCAATTAGAAATAATTATTAAACTATTGGGCTTGGGTAAAATCAAGTAAACTTTAAATGAGCTCAAATATGTTTGGGACATTTAAATAAAAGTCCATGGGCCTTGTAATTGTTACAAGCCCAAATGAGAATGCATGCTTGGGAGGTGAAAGGTTGTGGATTACTTTTGATTAAAAAATTCCATGGCATGCTAAAGTTGATCTCTACTTTTTCCCACACCAAGACAACTCCTTCTCTCTCCCCTCACTTGGCCGAAAAATTCACACTCATTTCTCTCCATTTTTCTCTTTATCTTGGTTGAGTAATTCTTGCACTTCTCTTTGAAAAATCCTCATATTTTTCTAGTGCAAAATATGAGGGGATCTACCTAGTTAGTGGTGGGCCTAATTTTGAGCAAGGTGTGCTCAAGGAGGAAGCTTGTACATCTTCTTGCAATTCAAGAGCTTTGTTATTTAACAACAAAGTTGGTGTGGGGACCCGGGCTCTAACTCAATTCTTTTCGGGATTAATTGGATCTTTATTCAAAATGTAGGTCAAATTTTTGCTTTTTAACATTAATTCAAATGTAAATACTAAGCATAATATCTTTCTTTATTTAATTACAACACATATAATATACATGTCATGTTTTACTACAAACACATCACTAGTGTTTCATACAAACCATAAACTACGAGTAGTACAAATCTAATACAACATCACTAGTGATCTTCTGCGCCCGTAGTCACCACGCTATCTTTATCTCATCTCTGACGTGACCCAGATCCTGCCCACCTGTTGTTATGCACACATACAGACATAACAACAGCCGGAAACTCCGGTGAGAACAAATCCCAGTATAAAACATGTATACATGCTGATACATCATCATAAATCATGAATCAAAGCAATAATAATGGGTTCCATAGTCTATGAAACCAATCTATATAAACATGCAATTCAAATCAAATCATGTCTTGACTTGACTCGACTCTAATCTAGGGATCCCGGTGTGAATAAGACGTCAGTGTCTGTCACCTACCCTCCAAATCGTGGTAACTGTACGTCTTATTCCTAGACTTCGATCATGTCTGTATCGAATGTCTACAATCGAAGTGAATCTGATCCGAAGCGTCGATACCACCGAACATCTAGTTTGGCAAGTCTGCCAATGACTCTCCTATCTCAAAGGCTTGAATATAAATCTATAAACAATCACAATCATATCAAAAGATAAACAATAATTCTAGTATGTAATTTTTTTGGGAAACTCAAACTGAATCTCATTTGAGTTGTATCTTCCCCAAACAAAACATGCATTATACCTTTCTTGTTGAACCTTTATCGATGTTGTAGTCGAAGTCTCGAAGACGAATCTGTCAAACTAAATCTGAAATGACATATATATAATGCACAATATGGACTTCTAACTCAAAAGGATACACATACGGATCAATACTTAATCTCAGTATATTTCGATGGCATAACGACGTAAACTCGCGATTCCGATCAACCCAAACTTCAATAATCAGTAACTACAATTCATAATCTTCATCATAAACACATGATAGTACTCGAAATCTGCATTATTTAACACTAAACATGCTGGAAACAGTAACGGTAGCATACAACGTCCGTTCTTTGATCCGGTTGCGTTTCTACGATATCAATAATCTCAAGAACACGTAATCTAGTGAAATTCACAATTTCCGCAACATCAATATCTCAAATCATGCAGGAAATGAATGAAACTTACATCCCCTTGAAGCTTTTGAAGAGAGGAGCTCAAAATCGAAATCGGATTAACGTTTGGATGATTGAATCTTGTAAAATCAAAGTCCTAAAAGGGTTGAAGCTTTGAGGGGTTTCTCTGGATCTTCTCGGTATTCCTCAGCTGAAATGGGAAGGAAAGAAGACACATACACATTAAATTGCATGGCTGAGGCAAGTGTCTCATTCTTTGTATTACACGTCTCGCGCATATGCGCGAGACCTACGGGTCTCGGCAATGAAAATCCCAACTCCTCGCGCATATGCGCGCTTCATCTCGCGCATGTGCGCCAATGTTTCTGGACGTGTCGCGCATATGCGCGCCTTATCTCGCGCATGTGCGCCGATGCTTCTGGAATTGTCGCGCATGTGCGCGCATTTCTTCGATCATGTGCGCCATCTGTTCTGTCCTATTTTGAATATTTCCTCATCTCATCTCACTTAATACTTCCCGTTGCATGTCATGCATACTCATATCTTCCGAGTCTCACATCAATGAAGACTAATAATCTCAAGCCTTACATTTCTCCCCCTCTAAGAAATGATTTCGTCCTCGAAATCGTAGGCAATCTATCGAATCATACATAAAATGTAATATAATCAAAACTGAAGAGTTACTTACGTCATGTAAATAGCTCGGGATGTTTCTTTCTCATATCTACTTCTGTCTCCCACGTCGCTTCATCGATGCCATGACGACTCCACTGGACTTTCACTAATGGAATAGTCTTCGTTCTGAGCTGTTTTTCTTTCCGATCAAGAATCTGTATCGGTTGTTCAACATAACTCAACGTCTGATCCAGCTCAGCTTCGTCAGGCCGAATGACATGAGAATCATCAGGCATATACTTTCGCAACATTGATACATGAAAAACGTCATGTATTCCGGATAGAGAAGGAGGAAGAGCCAGTCGATATGCTCTATCGCCAATCTTTTCAAGAATCTCGTATGGACCAAGTATCTCGGAGACAACTTCCCGCGTTCGCTAAATCTGACAATGCCTTTGAAAGGAGAAATCTTAAAAAATACTCTGTCCCCTTCTTCAAATACTAGTGGTCTACGTCTGACGTTTGCATACTTGGCTTGCCTGTCTTGTGACGTCTTTATTCGCTTCTGAATGATCTTCACCTTCTCAATCATTTCACGAATCATATCAGGCCCAAGTTCTGGTGCCTCTGAGATGTCATCCCAGTACAACGGAGATCTACACTTCTTGCCATACAAAGCTTCAAACGGTGCCATCTCGATACTCTTCTGATAGCTGTTGTTGTATGAGAATTCACACAAAGGTAGTGAATCTTGCCAATTAGTACCAAAGTCTAGTACTACAGATCTCAGCATATCCTCTAAAGTCTGGATAGTCCGTTCTGACTGTCAATCTGTCTGGGGATGATAAGCAGTGCTCAGGTTCAATGTCGTACCTAAAGCCTGCTGCAGACTGTGCCAAAAGTGAGAAGTGAATCGTGGATCACGATCTGATACGATAGACTTCGGCACACCATGTAATCTGACTACCTCTCTGACATATATCTCAGCAATCTGATCATGTCTGTACGTCATTCTTTACGGAATAAAACACGCTGATTTGGTTAATCTGTCTATCACAACCCCGGGATGATCGAGGTAACTTCGTCACGAAATCCATGGAAATGTGATCCCATTCCTATTCAGGAATAGACAAACTCTGAAAAAAACCTCCGGGCTTCTTTCTTTCGGCCTTCACCTATTGGCAATTTAAGCACCTAGACACATATTCGGCAATATCTGATTTCATCTGTTTCCACCAGAACTGTGTATTTAGATCGTTGTACATCTTCCTACCACAAGGATGAATACTGAACCGACTACAGTGCGCTGCTGACAATATATGTTGTTTCAACTCTGAAACATCTGGCACTACAATACGGTTATTCACATACAGGACAAAATCATGTACCTGATATTCAGACTGATGTCCTGATCTGACCATCTGAACTGACTTCTGTATATTCTGATCTGTTCTTTGAGCTTCTTTGATTTTCATGATCAAATCTGGCTCAACTTGAATCGTGGCAAGTCTTAATGGTCTACTATCTGTGTCAAATGCTAAACCAGACAAACAAAAATCTTCAACTAAATTCGAAACACCTATCGTCGATAAGGATAGGGCACAAACCTTTCGACTCAAGGCATCTGCTGTTGCATTTCACTTTCCAGGATAGTACTTGATCTCGCAATCAAAATCTTTCAGTAGATCAAGCCATCTACTCTGCCTCATGTTCAAATCTGACTGAGAAAACAGATACTTCAGGCTTTTATGGTCAGAGTAAATCTCAAATTTCTCACCATAAAGATAATAACGCCAAATCTTTAAGGCAAATACGATAGCCGCCAATTCAAGATCATGGATGGGGTATCGAATCTCGTGTGGCTTCAGCTGTCTAGAGGCATATGCTATCACATGACCTCGCTGCATAAGAACACATCCCAGCCCTCTGTGAGATGCATCACAATATACAACGAAATCGTCAGTACTTGAAGGAATCATCAAGACAGGTGCACTGGTCAGCCTCTTCTTCAACTCTAGGAAGCTAGACTCGCAATCCTCCGACCACACAAAGGGTGTATTCTTTTGCGTCAACTGGGTAATCGGCTTCGCAATACTGGAGAAATCTTTGATGAAACGTCTATAGTAACCTGCTAGATCCATGAAACTGCGTATATCAGGCACCGAAGTCGGTCTTGGCCAACTGATCACAGCTTCCACTTTACTCGGATCCACGGAAATACCATCTCCAGATATGATATGACCCAAGAAGACAACCTGTCTCAGCCAAAACTCACACTTTGACAGTTTCACATATAATCTTTCATTTCTTAGTGTTTGCAACACAATTCTCAAATGATTGGCATGCTCATTCAAATTCTTTGAATACACCAAAATATCATCAATAAAAACAATCACAAACTCATCTAAATATCTATGAAAGACACGGTTCATCAACCCCATGAACACCGCTGGAGCATTCGTTAAACCAAAAGGCATGACAATAAATTCTTAATGTCCATTCCAGGTTCGGAATGCTGTCTTTGGTATATCAATATCTCGTATTCGCAGCTGGTGATATCCAGATCTCAGATCGATCTTGGAATAGATGGATGATCCCTACAACTGATCAAATAAGTCGTCGATATGAGGCAAAGGATATTTGTTCTTTATCCTTGCCTTGTTCAGTTGCCTGTAATCTATACACAATCTCATAGAACCGTCTTTCTTTCGCACAAATAGCACTGGTGCGCCCCAAGGAGACACACAAGGTCTGATATATCCCTTGGCTAGAAGATCTTCTAATTGTGCTTTCAATTCTTTCAATTCTATTGTAGCCATCCTATATGGAGCTCTCGAAATAGGAACGGTACCTAGAATAAGATCAATGCTGAAATCTACCTCTCGGGCTGGAGGTAACCCTGGAATCTCGTCAGGAAATATATCTGCAAACTCCCGTACTACTAGCAAATCTGCCAATGCCGGGCTCGATTTCAGTAAATCTACTTAATAAATAAGGAACCCTTCTGCTCCTTGTTGCAACAATCTACTCATAGTCAGAGCAGATACTAACAGAATCCGAGATCTAGAACCCTTACCGTAGAATTTCCACTCCTCTGTCATTTCAGGTCTGAATCTGACAATCTTGTGAAAACAGTCTACGGTGGCTCTGTACTTAGTCAACATGTCAATCCCGAAAATACAATCAAAATCAGATAAACCAAGTACAACACATTCTAAATCGATCTCATGCCCTTCAAACTGTAGTAAGCAATGTCTAATTGAAGTCACAGATATCAGACCACTTCCCAACGGAGAAGAAATAGACACTACAGTAGACAATGACTCGACAGGCAATGCATGTGTCAATGCAAAACGTTCTGATAAGAATGTATGTGATGCACCTGTATCTATCAATACATATGCAGGATAACCGCAAAGAAAAAAGTTACCTGCAATCACATCGTCTGGCGCATCCTGGGCTTGCTCCTCGGTCAGTGCAAACACCCTAGCCTGTTGTCTGGGAGGTTGGCTCACCGTCTGGCCACCTCTGGCTCTAGGCTGGGACTGTGTAGGCGTGGGCTGGAAGGAATGGACAGACGAAGCTTGCCTTTCGGGCTGAGTCACTGATGCTGATGACCCTGCACTCTGAAATCTCTGTGCACCTCTCTGGGGACAGACTCTGGCAAAATGTCCCTGTTGCTTACATATGTTACATCTGCCCATCACCCCCTGACACTGCTCTGTGGCATGTCGGCCTCCACAAGTAGTACAATATACACCTGTCACATCTGTACTCTGGCCAGGACCTCTCTGTCTTGATCCACTGGAGCTCGATGAACTGCTCCTTGCTCTCTTGAACTGCTTACCCTTAGCTTTCAAAGAATCTTTCTTCCCACTACTACTGATTCCACTATCAAATCGAGGAGGAGGTGGTGGAATCTGTGAGGCGAACGGTGACGGTCTCTGACCCTGAACATTATAGGAAGCTCCTCGCTGCCTAATCAAGCAAGCCTCTGCTCCCTTCGCTCGATTCAGCGCCTCAGAAAAAGTGTTGGGTCTCCCCGTGTTCACTAGGGTGAGGAAATCCGGATTCAAACCATTTATGAACTGATCGGCAACTGCCTTATCATTCCCTGCTACATGAGGTGCAAATCAAAGCAAGGACGAGAATTTTGCAACATACTCCTCTATGTTCCACTGGCCCTGTCTCAAGTTTGCAAATTCGGCCCCTTTGTCTTTTCGATAGGAGACTGGAAAGAAACATTGATAAAATTCATCTTTAAAGACTTTCCTAGTAATATCAATACCTCGATGTTTTAAGGCTCGTTTCGCCGATAGCCACCAACTCTTGGCCACTTCTTGCAATTGATGCCCAATCAGCTTCACCCTACGTTCACTTGTATAGGCAAGTGATTCAAATAACATCTCTATATCATCCAACCAGCTTTCGCAATCCGCTGCATTCTCAGTGCCTTTCAAAGTCGGGGGTCGGAATGACTGAAACCGCTTCAACAGAGTCTCCATCGGGGTAGCGGTTACATCTATCTGGGTACCTGACGTACTCCCCTGTTCTGGCACTTGACCTGCAGCTGGTTGTGGTATTCTTCTAGACGGCATATCTGATTATCAAACAGATTAGGATACAATCTATACAATCTGTCTCAGCCCTCCTCTAATCATATACCTTTGATCCAGAATCGGTTCTGATTCAGTCTTTACAAGTATATGCTGTAAATCAACTCAGATACACTACAACATATAATAGGGAAAGCAATAAATCATGCTAGCACAGCAAAAGTAAGGAAGAAGACTCGATCTACCCCGCTCATTCTATTCTATCTCAATCTACAGAACCTACTGCTCTGATACCACCTGTTGTGGGGACCCGGGCTCTAACTCAATTCTTTTCGGGATTAATTGGATCTTTATTCAAAATGTGGGTCAAATTTTCGCTTTTTAACATTAATTCAAATGTAAATACTAAGCATAATATCTTTCTTTATTTAATTACAACACATATAATATACATGTCATGTTTTACTATAAACACATCACTAGTGTTTAATACAAACCATAAACTACGAGTAGCACAAATCTAATACAACATCACTAGTGATCTTCTGCGCCCATAGTCACCACGCTATCTTTATCTCATCTCTGACGTGACCCAGATCTTGCCCCACCTGTTGTTATGCACACATACAGACATAACAACAGCCGGAAACTCCGGTGAGAACAAATCCCAGTATAAAACATGTATACATGCTGATACATCATCATAAATCATGAATCAAAGCAATAATAATGGGCTCCATAGTCTATGAAACCAATCTATATAAACATGCAATTCAAATCAAATCATGTCTTGACTCGACTCGACTCTACTCTAGGGATCCCGGTGTGAATAAGACGTCAATGTCTGTCACCTACCCTCCCAATCGGGGTAACTGAAGTCTTATTCCTAGACTTCGATCATGTCTGTATCGAATGTCTACAATCGAAGTGAATCTGATCCGAAGCGTCGATACTACCGAACATCTAGTTTGGCAAGTCTGCCAATGAATCTCCTATCTCAAAGGCTTGAATATAAATCTATAAACAATCACAATCATATCAAAAGATAAACAATAATTCTAGTATGTGATTTTGTTGGGAAACTCAAACTGAATCTCATTTGAGTTGTGTCTTCTCCTAACAAAACATGCATTATACCTTTCTTGTTGAACCTTTATCGATGTTGTAGTCGAAGTCTCGAAGACGAATCTGTCAAACCAAATCTGAAATGACATATATATAATGCACCATATCGACTTCTAACTCAAAAGGATACACATACAGATCAATACTTAATCTCGGTATATTTCGATGGCATAACGACGTAAACTCGCGATACCGATCAACCCAAACTTCAATAATCAATAACCACAATTCATAATCTTCATCATAAACACATGATAGTACTCAAAATCTGCATTATTTAACACTAAACATGCTGGAAACAGTAACGATAGCATACAACGTCCGTTCTTTGATCCGGTTGCGTTTCTACGATATCAATAATCTCAAGAACACGTAATCTAGTGAAATTCACAATTTCCCCAACATCAATATCTCAAATCATGCCGGAAATGAATGAAACTTACATCCCCTTGAAGCTTTTGAAGAGAGGAGCTCAAAATCGAAATCGAATTAACGTTTGGATGATTGAATATTGTAAAATCAAAGTCCTAAAAGGGTTGAAGCTTTGAGGGGTTTCTCTGGAGCTTCTCGGTATTCCTCAGCTGAAATGGGAAGGAAAGAAGACACATACACATTAAATTGCATGGCTGAGGCAAGTGTCTCATTCTTTGTATTACACGTCTCACGCATCTGCGCGACATCACTCGCGCATATGCGCGAGACCTACGGGTCTCGGCAATGAAAATCCCAACTCCTCGCGCATATGCGCGCTTCATCTCGCGCATGTGCACCAAAGTCCCTGGAGGTGTCGCGCATATGCGCGCCCTATCTCGCGCATGTGCGCCAATGTTTCTGGACGTGTCGCGCATATGCGCGCCTTATCTCGCGCATATGCGCCGATGCTTCTGGAATTGTCGCGCATGTGCGCGCATTTCTTCGCGCATGTGCGCCATGTGTTCTGTCCTATTTTGAATATTTCCTCAACTCATCTCACTTAATACTTCCCGTTGCATGTCATGCATACTCATATCTTCCGAGTCTCACATCAATGAAGACTAATAATCTCAAGCCTTATAGTTGGAGCCACCATTAACCTCAAGAGGTTGATAGGTATAATTTTCTCAACACCCTATGTATGATATTTGGTGTTTGTTGTATTTGCTACGCAAAATAATATGAGGTGGCCGAAATTTCTTGAGTAAAAATTCGATTTTTAACTTCCGTTGCGCTTTCGGTCACCGTAACCGATCCCCTTTCAGGTCCTTGGATCACATCCATGGTTAGGATCATCATGGCCCTCTTCAAGAAGCAGACCATACCTCATTGGTGGTCTCGAGACTCTCTCGGATCTTCTAGGAGCTTGTATCTCCTCTCTTTGCTCTTCAGGTGTGGGTTTTATAATTGTGGGTGTCTCTCGAACCTCTTCGAGTTCTATCATATCCCCTTTTCTATCCAATAGAATTCCTTTTCCAAAAAGGTTGCATTCCTAGAAACAAACACCTTTGTTTCTTGGGGATGATAGAAATAATATCCAACAGAATTCCTTCGATATCCCACAAAATAACATAAAATGGATCGACTATCCAATTTATCTCCCACTACCTGCTTCACATAAGCAGGGCATCCACATATTATAAGATAAGAATATTTGGGAGGCTTACCCATCCATATCTCATATGGTGTCTTATCAACTGCCTTTGTATGGACATTGTTCAACAACATTGTCGCTGTCTCAAGCGCATATCCCCAAAAGGATGGCGGCAACTCCGTGAACCCCATCATAGACCGAACCATGTCCATCAAAGTCCGGTTACGACGCTCCGAAACACCAATCAACTGTGGTGTGGCGGGCGGAGTCCAGTGCGAGAGAATCCCATTCTGCCTAAGATACTCTTGGAACTCGGCACTCAAGTACTCACCACCTCGATCCGATCGAAGTGTCTTGATGCTTCGTCCCAATTGCTTCTCTACTTCACTTCTGAATTCTTTGAACCTTTCAAAGGCTTCAGACTTGTATTTCATCAAATACACATACCCATACCTCGAAAAGTCATCGGTAAAGGTGATGAAGTAGGCATGTCCATGCTTAGTGGTGATGCTAAGCGGACCGCACACATCGGTATGGATCAAATCCAATAACCCTTTGGCTCGCTCCACATGGCCCTTAAAGGGAATCTTGGTCATTTTTCCTTTTAGACATGATTCACAAGTCGTGAGAGTATTAATATCAGACATATCAAACATGCCTACTCCCACTAACTTGTTCATCCTTCTTAGGGAAATATGTCTTAATCGAGCATGCCCTAATTGTGCCGAATTTCGAGTATCTTGTTTGCGCTTGTTTGTTGTTGTTATAGCTTGGACATTGTTAAGTGGAATATCTTTCAATTTTAAGGTGTAGTGATCGTTTTCAAGTTCTCCAGTACCAATTAAACATTCATTCTTGTAAATATTGCAAACACCTTTGCTAAATAAACAAGAAAATCCATCTTTATCTAACATAGAAATGGAAATAATGTTTTTCACCAACTCAGGTACAAATAAAACGTCTCTTAACATTAACTTTAAATCATCGTTCAAAAGTAAAGTAACATCTCCAACAGCTTTGGCAGTAACCCTTGCCCCATTGCCCATCCTCAAGAAGGTCTCACCTTCCCTGAGCCTCCTACTTCTTCCCATCACCTGCAAATCATTACAGAGATGTGAGCCACAGCCGGTATCCAATACCCAAGAAGTAGTGTTAATTGAAATGTTTACTTCGATATAGAACATACCGTTTCCAGAACTCTTCTGGGCAAGATATTCCCTGTAGTTACGCCTCCAATGTCCAGGCTTCTTGCAGTGATGACAGATGTCAACAGTCTTGTCAGCCTTCACTGGTGTGGCTGCCACTACGAAACCCGGAGTCTGCCTCTTCAAGGGCACGCTCTTCTTGTGACGTTGGAAAGAACGCTTCTTTCTCTTCCCAGGTGGAGCGGTCTTCGTACCAGATGAAGAGCCCACAAAAAGAACTGGCTTCTCTTTCTTGATGGTGAACTCAAAGGTCACAAGCATGTTCACCAACTCCTCAAGGGTCGGCTCCATCTTGTTCATATTGAAGTTCACCACAAAAGGATCAAATGAGCTAGGCAGCGATAAGAGCAACACGTCGGTGGTCAAATCCGAAGGCAAGATCAGATCCATGCCAACGAGCTTGTCCACGAGCCGAATCATCTTCAAGCCATGCTCATGGACCGAGGCCCCATCTCGCATGCGCATAGTGATCAGCTCCTTGACGGTAGCATGCCTAAGAGGCCGAGTCTGCTCACTAAAGAGCTCCTTGAGGTGCATATGAATGTCAGCAGCATTCTTTGCATCCTCAAAACGCCTCTGCAGCTCATCATTCATAGAAGCCTGCATATAACATCTAGCTTTCAAGTCATGGTCACACCAATCCTTGTAGGTCTGCAATTCCTCAGGAGAGCAGCTAGTCGGAGCCTCAGCAGGGGGCGACTCAATCACTGTATATGCAATCTTTTCCGAGTTTAGGACGATTTTCAGATTTCTTAGCCAAGTGAGATAGTTAGGTCCGGTTAACACATGTTTTTCGAGTATAGCGGATAGCGGGTTGCGAATCGAAGACATTGTCAAAGTTTTGTACTTAAAAGTAAAACAGATAAATGTTAATGACTATTTTAAAATATTTAATAAGATATAAAGTTTGGACTTTAACTTTATAAATTTTCGCTCCCACTGTTTTGACATTTTCACTACCCTCTAGTGAAAATGGGGAACTCCTTTCCTCAGTAGGTACGTAAGGTCCAATTAGCGAATTATGATCCCGAATAATATCAGCCATTCATAATTCCTAAAAGGTAGTTTCCAATTGCATCACAATGCAACCTTTTACGTAAACTTTTGTCTCACGTTTGATTAGGACCCAATAATATGACGTCGTTCATCTTCACGTGTCAAGCCTTACCCATCGATGTTGAACCTTAATGGACGGTCGCCATGAGTTCCCCCAATAATATGAGCCGAGATCATGGGAGTTCCACGTAGTTCACATCACCATGTCAATGGATGTCACAGCTTTCCGGCACCCAGAGCTCCCCCAATAATATGAGCCGAGCCCCGAGTACGGGTAGCGTTCATCATGCACCCATTGTCGATGGAAGACATGGAAATTATAAACAAATTTATAATTCCCCTTTTCGGGCTTAATATTAATTTTGAATCTTATTCAAAATGAGTGGTTTTTAATTTTTGAAAGGTCTCATCATTAATTTTATTTAAAAGCTCGCCATGTTTGATCGTATGTTTGCCGGATTCATGCAACTTTGTTATTATCATAATAATAACGCACATACTCATTATTTATAACATATCATGCATATATTATAAACAGTAAACAAAATAAGGATGATCAATCGCCCCAAAACTAATGGCCCGTGTGAGCTAAACACGGGCCTAGGTCCAATCCTAGGGAAATGCAAGGGATGCAAATGCAACTATTACATTAGCTTCCAATATTTACATGTCTTCGATCTTCATAATCATCATGGCCACCATCTTCCAATCTTGATCTTCCATTATACTAATATTTACAAATAAATATCCATGAAAAATAGGGATACATCTCATGGGGGGTGGGAACGGGCCATAAACCAAGCCCACTTTATAAATTGATAATTATTACAATCATTCAACACAAAATATCCTAGCATACACCTAGCAAATTGGGCTTGGGCTTTTGATCATCCTTCATGCACAATATCACATATCATACACCATCAATTAATTATCACAATAATTAATTGATCCAATATTATATATCTTGATCCAATCACTAACCGCCACGATTATAAACTAAATTAACAAAGTATACCAACACCTTTGTCTACTTTCAAATTAATTTATTTATAACCAAATTTCTTGTAAATCACCATTTACTATAAATATTTAAAGTCCAACTTAAAATATTTATTTCAGGAGAAAATATTTGCAACTTTTGTAATTCTAAACTTAAGGGCCCAAAAACTTATTTTTCACCAAAAACATTTTGGCCCATTTAGAATTCACAAATATGTTAGCCATCCAATGGCCCAACAACTCAAGGCCCATGACACTTTGATATTCCAAAACACTTTTGAAAACCCTAGTCGTCATCGCCGTCGCCGGAGCTCCGTCGCCGGATTCCGTCAACAAAATTTTTTTTTTTTTTTAAACATAGGGGTTTTGGGCAGTCCTTTGGGCTGCCCTTGCTGCCCGTTTCGGGCAGCTCCTCGGGCAGCTTGGGCTGCCCGAAATGGGCAGCAACAAGCTGCCGAAATATGTCCCCAAGGTGGCCTTGATTTTGTTGCAAAATTTTGTTCTCATGCGGTTAGAAATCGATCTCAACATAATATCTTGTAATTGCTACACAAAATCGTAATCGTAGCTCGGATACCACTTGAAGACGGATCGGTTACGGTGACCGGAAGTGCAACAGAAGTTAAAAATTTTGATTTTTCTTCAAGAAATTTCGGCCACCAAGCAGATATTGTGTAGCAAATAAAACAAACACCAAATAATGTCATACAAAGTGTGTTTTAGAATTTACCTATCAATCTCAAGAGATTGATGAATGGCACCAACCAAGTTGTAAACAACTTGGCTCTTCAAGGATGACAAGTCTACAAGCTCTCCTTCCTTCAAAATTAGGCCCACCACTTGCTAGGTAAATCCCCTCTTAATTTGCACTAGAAAATTAAGAGGATTTTTCAAGGAGAAGAATATTTCTTCCTCAACACTTGAAGAAGAAAAGAAGAGGAAAAACATGGAGAGAAAATGTCCTAAAGTTTCGGCCAAGGTGATCAAAAAATGAGGGAGGGAAGAATTGTCTTGGTAGTGCAAAAAGTTGATCCAAAAAGTTGCATGCCATGCATTATTTTAATCAAAAGTAATCCACAACCCTTCACCTCCCAAGCATGCATAACCTAATGGGCTTGTAACATTTACAAGGCCCATGGACTTTTTAATTGTCTCAAACATATTTGAGCCCAATTAGACTTTACTTGATTTTACTCAAGCCCACTAGCTAAATAATTATTTCCAATTGGACTCTACAAAGCCCAATGTTATTTAATTAATTCAACACTTGAATTAATTTAATTATTTGGACTCTACTAGGCCTACTAGTGTTTAAATAGTTCAACACTTGAATTAATTTAATTTAGTGCATAATAATGTTTATGAAAATCACAATTTTCAAATACATTATTTACTTGGCCTATTTTTAATTTAGGAACACATTCATAAATTAAAAATTACATTTCTCTCATAGAAGTCATACTTCTATTTTTTTTTTCTCAACGCTTATAAACTCATTTATAAGCCGTTCAACACATTGAACTACTTTTATTACTCAACGGGATCTAGAAAGATAGTACTTGTGTGACCCTCAATGGTTCATTGATACAACTAGCCGTGGGTTCACATCTCCATGTGATTCGGACTAAACATGTCCTTATATGAGCATACCCCAATTGCTCCATTCTTACTTATCAACTCCTTGATAACAAGAACGTCAGAACTCAAGTCTGATAGTACCCAACCAATCATGTTAAACACCTAGCAGCATCGCTTACATGATTCCCTAGGTATCAAATGATAGTGCCTGCAAGAACCATTCAATTATGGTTATTGTACAGTACGGTCCCTTCAACTTATATATCCCGACCGATTCGACAACCATTGGTTTATCGAGAGTTGTCAATGAATCGATACTATGTGTCATGTCGTAGTTGCATCAATGGTGTAATCTATGAAACCCCTTTCATAATTACCACCATACTCTGATCAGAGATTTCAACCTACATACACATGATAACACATAGGATATCCATACCCGAAGGTAAGCGGTGAATCCCCGACTACAATGCATCGACTTCTATATGTTTTGACAGAACACCCAACCTTGCCACCTGATGACCCCATGAGAGTCGGTAAACAAGTCAAAGTGTAATTCTAGCACATAGAGTCTCAATGTTGTCCCGGGTCATAAGGACTAATGGTGTACAACCATAAACTAGGACTTTTCCACTCGATAAGTGAGAACCACTTGGAAAGTCCTTTTATGGAGGGTTGTTCAGTGCACTCTATAAGGAGCACCTATCTGCATGCTCGGACATTACAATGTCCCCTACCATTGAAACATGATACTAACATCGCAGATACTAGTCTCAAACTCGAGCGGCCTATATTCTTCTTAGTGGCGGCTGAATCGACTAGGAACCGTTTAGAATATACAGTATTACAAATATGAGTTTCATGATACTCATCATATGAGCATCTCATATTCTTTCTACTATTTGTATATTCAAGGACTTTATCTATGCAACTAGCATGGGTATACAGATAAAGAAATGCCAAAACGATGAATTAAAATATTATTAAAATAAAGACTGTTTATACATAGAGTTTAATCATGAACCCTCGACCAACACTTGGCTCGACGGGCAGCTACTTTAACACACCTGAACCAGAAGTTCTGGATCAATCAGTTGAACATGAAGCTGTTCCTGATAATCAGTTGGTGGAGCACTTTGATGATATTCAATTACCCACTGATACAGCTCCAACTGAAACTGAATAAAACATTCAGTTACAAACTGAAGCAGTTGCTTATATGGATGCAGTAAATGCCGATTACAGATGGAAGAAATCACATCCTCCAGAATTGATGATTGGTAATCCATCTGATCAAGTAAGAACTCGAAACCAAATGCTTAATTTATTTATTCATTTTTGTTTTGTTTCACAACTGGAACCAAAGAAAACTGATGAAGCTCTTGCTGATCCTAACTGGATAAATGCAATGCAAGAGGAGCTAAATCATTTTACCCATAACAATGTCTGGAACTTAGTTCCAAGACCAGTTTGTAAAACTATTATAGGTACAAAACAGGTGTTCAGAAAGAAACTGAACGAAAATGGTTCAGTTGCACGCAACAAAGCAAGACTTGTGGCACAAGGATACAGGCAAGAGGAAAGAATTGACTACGATGAAACGTATGCACCAGTTGCAAGACTGGAAGCAATCAGAATGTTCCTTGCCTATGCATCATTTAAGAACTTTAAAGTGTTCCAGATGGACGT
The DNA here is from genome assembly GCF_025594145.1 of Primulina tabacum. Taxonomy (NCBI): domain Eukaryota; kingdom Viridiplantae; phylum Streptophyta; class Magnoliopsida; order Lamiales; family Gesneriaceae; genus Primulina; species Primulina tabacum. The sequence goes on from NC_134556.1 coordinate 20,628,769, forward strand.
GAAGAGTGCCTTCCTGAATGGTCAGTTACAGGAAGAAGTTTATGTTGAACAACCTCCAAGTTTTATCAATCACTCTTTTCCTGATCATGTCTATCATTTGAACAAAACTTTATATGGCCTTAAACAAGCTCCAAGATCTTGGTATGAGACGTTTTCAAAATTTCTTACTTATCATGATTTTACTATTGGATCAGTTGATATGACTTTGTTCAAATTTTCTAAGAATGACCACATTTTACTTGTGCAAATTTATGTTGATGATATCATATTTGGGTCAACCAACCCCAAATTATGTGAAAAGTTTGCTAAGTTGATGCAGGACAAATTTGAGATGAGCATGATGGGTGAACTGACATTTTTCCTTGGTCTGCAAGTAAAGCAACTGGAAACTTGTATTGATATCAGTCAAACCAAGTATACGAAGGAATTGCTCAATAAATTTTGAATGGAAACATGTTCAGCGGCAAATACTCATATGAGTTCATCAGTCAAACTAGATAATGATCAAGGGGGAATATCCGTTGAGACGACACTCTACCGAGGTTTAATAGGTTCATTATTGTACCGAACTGCTATTCGTTCTGATATTGTATTCGCATTGTGTATGTGTGCCAGATTTCAAGCAAATCCTAAACAGTCGCCTTTTTCAGCTGCCAAACGTATTTTAAATTATCTTAAAGGCACACAAAATGAGGGATTATGGTATGCTAAAGACTCTTCTTTCAATTTAGTTGGATATTCAGATGCAGATTATGCAGGATGTAAGCTAGATCGTAAAAGCACCAGTGGATCATGACAGTTTCTAGGAGACAGACTGATCTCATTTCAGTATGAAACAAACATCCATAGCTACTTCCACAACTGAAGCAAAATATCTTGCTAGTGGAAGCTGCTGTACCCAACTGCTCTGGATACAGCAACAACTGAAAGATTATGGAGTCGATGCAAAAGAATCTCCCATATTTTGTGACAATACGAGCACAATTGCGGTCACATACAATCTAGTTCTTCACTCAAGGACTAAGCACATTGATGTTAGGCATCACTTCATCAGATATCATGCTCTAAAGAAAGCAATCAGATTGGAATATGTTCCAACTGAACAACAAGCTACGGAAATCTTCACCAAACAATTACCAGAGAATAAGTTTCTTCACTTTCGAAATATACTTGGTTTAATTGATTTAACTTGATTAATCATTTTTGCTGTCATTTTTATCAGTTAAAATTGTTTAAATTAGTCTTTTATCAAGCATTAACTACTCAGTTACTCAATTGTCAGTTGAATAACATTTAAGTTAGTTATTATCAGTCTTGACATTAGTTTGCTTGCAGAAAAATAAAAGACAACGATAAACTAAATAAGCCTTTATTTATAAAAGGTGGTGCGTACATTGGTAATTTCTTTCTTCACCACAGACCTCCACGAGGATAACCAACTGGTTAATCCCCCAGTGGAAGTTTTTAGGAAGCCCTCTGAAATAGCAATCTTTTTCAGAGTCCTCCTCTCTTTTTTGAGCATCAGAACGTAGACAACTTCATCAGTGAAGATGTCCACCTCATCAGTAACGCGAAGGCGCCGCCGATACTTCCTAATCGTTGCCACCTGTTTGGGGGTAGCAACTGATCCTTCCTGCTGGAAGGATTGGAAGTCTTGAAGCTTGAGCCAGAAATGTATAATCTTCTCATAAACTTCTTTCTCCATTACTGGCTTCCGTGCTTCTACAGCTGACAGCATAAACGTATCAGCTATGTCTGGACTTTTTGAACCACTTGCTCCTACCATTATTGTTTGAGACTGATATATACTTGCTGATAAATTGTGATTAACCATGATATTCTTATTTATATTCAAGGCTCAAGGCATCTGAAGAAACGCGATCATTACACTGGACGATTCATCTTCTGAGCATAAGATTTTTTTTTCTTTAAATACACGTCATTTTAATCGTCGTTTATATTTTTAAAATTTAAAATATGCATTTATTAAGGGGTAATATCTTGTTCAATCAGTTAACTAAGAAGAAAATAGTTAGATGATCTTCAGTTGATGTGACTAAGCTCACAACTGACCACTCAGTTGATTCCTACAACTGATCTTCTCCAGTACGTTAACTGATTAATCAGTAATGATTCCATATTAACTGATGTGACTGATTGTTTACGAATTAATTACTATCTTTCAACAAATAAAGTTTGGAAACGTGGCCTCAAGTAGACCATTTAAATTTGACACACACGTTTCAGCACACGTACAGACGTATTATCCAAGTTTTTCTAGGACTAAAAAGTGTCCAAAATTTGAACAGTCACGTACATATGTACTATACTCGCTCCCATTCTGTTTTCCTTTACGCTTATTTCGAATTTACAGAGCAAATTCAAATTCAAAGCATTCTCTCTCGCAAAAAATCATTTCCTATAATGGGAAATCAAGTCCCAGCCCATGTTCTAAATGCTATGGCAATCAACTTTGCCTCAATCATGACTATTCGAGACGAAGCCATGAAGAACATCTTTCTCAAACTGGAAGCAGCTAGTCTCAAACAGTTTTTTGGTTTATCTTCCTAGGAGACCTACTCCAAAGAAATTCAAAATCTCTATTTGAATGGCTATGTCACTACTTCTGGAACCATTGCCGCTACTTTCAATGGTCAGTTATTGATCATTGATGAGGAATCCTTCTGCAACCTATTTCAGCTGCCTTCTGATGGGCTAGCACATATATCGGAGGTAAAGGCATCTGATGTTGAAGAAATGCAATCTCTACTCTCTGCTGACAGACGGAAAATTAAAGTTTCTGATCAAAAGAAGGAACTCAAGCCAGAAGCTCAGTTACTGGCTGATATTGTAGCCAAATGGCTATTAGCGAATGCATGGTCCTTTGCTGCACTCACATTGGAAAAATTTCAGGCTATGACTGCTATCATGGCCGATAGGAGACTGAATTGGAGGAACATCATTTTCAACATTCTGAGGAATATGTTTCAGACGTCCAAAAAATCTAAGGGATATGCAGTGCAGCTCAGCTATTTGGTGAAAGTAAAAGGGTTGGTGGTTGATGAAGTTGATAAATCATCCAAGATCAAAGTTTTCAGTGCTTAAAATGTCCAACCTCCTAAGCCCAAACTGGACATGTATCCTGAACAATTTCTGAAGTTGAAGAAGGAGATATGGACGCAGGAGGCTCCCAAATCAGTCCAGAAAACAAAAAAGACAATAAGGAAGAAGATAACCAAAAGAAAACTGATTGTCACTGAGTTAGATTCTGAGAAGACTCCTTGACCAAAAATCGTCAAGAAACCCATGACTCTAAAAACAAAGCCTGCTGCTGCAGTTGGAACCATTCCAACTGAAAGGATAATTCAGTCGGAGCCCAACAGCCTATCCAGGCTACTGCTCCGAGAATTGTACCAGCTAAACTATCAACTGAGGTTCATTTACCTATTCATGACGACCAATCAAAGAAGAAGAAGAAGATCACTGAATCTGGTCATCAGAAGAAATCAACTGGAGTCAAGGCTCCTTTCATCTCTATTTCTGCCTTCTCTGCTCTACCAGCTGCTAGACCCAATGGGGTCGTGATTACAAAAATAATTGACGCAACCTCTTCAGGACTGAGTATTCCTCATGTCCTGACTGATCCTAAAGGAAACGGCAAGTTGCAAGAAGATTCCCAACCAACCAATGCAGTCCAAACTCACATTAATCTCATCTAGAAAGAAATCAATGAATTTTCCACGAACAAGCTCAAAATTTTCAAGGAAAGAGTCAGATTCAGAACTGAAGTGTTTGCCAAGCAACTCCAAAAAAATCAGTTCTGAGGAAATTTTTTGACCTGGAAAAGGCTGTTCGGAAGATGGTCAAAGCTGCTTCAGTTGTACAAGCTTTGGAGCGTGAGAAGTATTTCTTTGATCAGATTCGAGCCAAGCTATTATAAAAGATGGTGGCTGGGTTACGCTTGAACTATGATCCTGGCAGCTGAACAGCTATCAATGACAAATTTGTCTACAATCAATTGGAAATGGATCTTATCACGATACAGATGGAAATCAAACACTGGGAACTGGACCACGAACTGACTTTTCAAGCAGGTTCCTAAGATCTTTCATCTGAAGAGCCAACTGAGCAATCATCTCAACATGAGCCAACCAAGGACCCAGTTGCTGAATCTTCTCAGCAACCAACTGCTCCTCATACAACTGATGCACCACCTTCACCTTCTTCTTCAACTGCTGAACTCCAACTTTCTTCTAATGTTGAGTTATCATTGGCAAATCCTGACGAGGTTATCAAATCAGTGACGTCTGATATTCAGCTGGATTCAACCACAACAGTTGAAGGAATTTTTGTTACTGAAGAACCAGTGAATTCGACTGTTATTTAAATTGAAGTACCAGCCAATCAAGCTATTTTTGAAGTAGTTCAAGAGCCAGTTCAGTTAGCTGCCATGACTGAACAAGCAGTTATTGAAGAAACTGAAGAAGCTCAGCTGCACTCAGATGAAATTAGCAAGTGTCAGCTGAAGAGCTAGTTGTAGCTTCAGTCGTCCAACATACTGAATAACCAGTTTTTGCATCAGCTACGCAACATACAAAACAACCATTAACTGTTTTAGCTGATCAACAAACTGAAGAGCCGTCCAATTATTTTGTTGATCTGAATCCTTCTCCTCCTCAACAACTTCAGCAAGAAGCTTTACATGAAGATGTTCCAGAAATGGTATTGCTTGAGACAGATCCAACTGACAGAGCTTTGGTAATCTTTAATCAAGATGAAAGGGAGCAGATACCAAAGAGTCCTAGAGATACATCTCCTGGAATATCAATGGATACTGAATCCTTATTCGACTAAAACCAATTTTTCCAGAACAACCTACTCAGTATGATGCATGCTATTTCTGAAATCAAGTCAACTCATCTTGCGCACACCTTAAAGATCAACTCTTCATTTGAGTTTACTACAGAAAAATTGCAGCAAATCCATGAGAATGTGACTTCACTCTTTCTCTAGATTGAAGAAATCAGAAAAGACAGAGTGTCAACTCACTTCCAGACTCAAGCCTTAGTCGGAAGACGCTTTGAATTTCTTGAGAACACTGTCACTAAAAGAATAGATTTGCTTCAAGAAATTGAGCTGAATGCGGTGTCAGACATCGTCTCGAGTGTTCGCATGATATCCAGAAAGGTTGATGCGTTTGACAAAATAAGGGGAAAAAAGAGAAGAGAAAGAAGGAAAAGATCAACAAGGAGAAGACGACATTGAAAAAATTTTGGAAGATTTCTGAAGATTCTTGAAGATTATTTCATTCTTTATTCTTTGTACGAATCTGTACATTAGAAGAGTTATTTTATCTACACAGAGTTCGAATTATTTTATCTACATAAAGTTCAGTTGAATTTACTAAGTTTTGTCAAACACCTAAAAAAGGGAAATTGTTGGAAACTAAGTTTCGGTTGTTTGACAAACTAATTGATTAATGTTCGTAACTGATTCGAAAGTTACTGAACATATACTCTAACTGATAGTTGCCTGAAACTGAAGAATAACGCGCAGTTTTCTAAGGCAATCGAAACCAGCTGAACTAAACTTTCTAAGACAACTGACTGATCAGTTGCTATAGGTCCTATCAGATGATCCTTCAGCTATACACATCAAGAAAAGGACATTCAACCAACAATAGTACAAAAGCAGACTGCAACAAATAGTGGGAACGCCATAATTCAGCTGCAGTGTATGAATTTCATTTGAATTTTGACATGACAAACCAACAGATAAAAAAGATTGAAATATTAAATGTTACTGTTGAAGAAAAGCCTATGTATAGCAGAGAAGAGTAGCTGAGAAACAAAAAGAGAGATAATACATCAAAATTCTGAACATCTAAACTTATTTATTCTCTGAAAAATACACTGTTACTCTACTGAAATAAAAGCTCACGCTTGTCGCACATATTCGTAGCAATCAAAGCTACACTTTCGAGCTTTCATGCACATTGTTATCATTGTAAAACTCGATCTTGTAAGAGATCAGTTGTACTAAATTCAGTTGCATACTGTGAAGCATTTTGAAAACTAAGAGTTTCAGTTTTGGCAGTGTTAAGTCAAAATTTAAGTGGGTCTGTACAGACCTTTGTATCGATCAAAGTCTTTTAGTGAATATTCTATCCTTGTGATAGAAGCTGTGACGTAGGAGTTTTTGAAATCTCCGAAAATCCATAAAATCTCTTGTTCTTATCTCAGTTTTTATTCTATCTATTAGTCAGTTTTATTCCGCGCTTAATTGTTAACTGATTGATATTGACTGACAAGATTCCGAGTATCGGTTTATCACTAAACTGAACTTAACTTTCGAAAAACTTATATAAGTAGTGAGTGTTTATTCAATCCCCCCTTCTAAACACTCTTTTAACCTAATATTCGATCCTATCTCAGATAGAGTGACTCCTGCTCAAATTTTGAGAAGGTGGTTATGTCCGCTCGCATCTTCATGGTTTTGATGGAGGAAAGTATTTCAAGAGGAATGCCTTGGCCATATCTTCCCAAGTTGTGATTGAACCTACAGGAAAACAATTCAACCAAGATTTAGCTTTGTCACGGAAAGAGAAAGGAAATAAACGCAATCTAACAGCATCATCAGACACTCCATTAAATTTAAAAGTGTCGCAAATTTCTAAAAAGTCGGAGATGTGAGTGTTTGGATCATCTAGCGCATTTCTCCTAAATTAGAAAGTGTTCTGGATCATATGATTATGGCTGGTTTGTTCTCAAACTGGTTCGCTCTGAAGGTTGGCCGCACTATGCTTTGATGTGATCCATCAAGCGAAGGTTGTGGGTACTACAACATGGGTATGCGCCTTGGTTCTTCGACTCTTAGATCTTCATGATGCTCTTCCTCACGTTCATTTATGTTTATCATGTCTCTCAGCCTCTGTTGTTGTCTTCGTCTGCGTAGAGTTCTTTCAATCTCGAGAACGAATATCTCTAGTTCAGACTCTAGAGATCTTGACATGCATCGAGAGAGATACCTGCAAATAAATCGAAGGTGTCAAACAAAACAAAATAAAGAATGCTAAAATAAATAACTAAGAATAAAATTGTTAATTAACAGTCCCCGGCAACGGCGCAAAAAACTTGCACTATAAAATTGTGGGGACCCGGACGTTAATTAAAGTTTTTAATCGTTCTCAGAATTAATCAATCAATTAAAACAAACAGGGTCTAATTTTTTTTTTAAAATACAAAGCGGAAACGTTATGTAAATCAATCTGAATTACATATTAAATATAAACATACAAGTCCTGTATTGTCTACAATAATCCAATCAGGTTCAACTACATATCAGTGCTGACTCCTAATTTATTTCTATGCACGGATCTCCACGCTATCTAGTCCAGCCTCGTTCTCTTCTTGACCCTGATCCTGTCCCACCTGTTGTCATGCACACATACAAACAAGACAACAGCCGGATAACTCCGGTGAGAATTACATTCCCAGTATAAATTGTGTATAATGCAATCATATAAATAATATAAAAGCATATAACAGATATTCATAACATGTATCAAAATCAGAACATGAATCAAATATTCGTAGCATGTATCATAATCCGAAACATGAATTAATATCAACAATAACCCTTACTCTAAACATGTACCATAATCAGGAACATAAATCAACATCAATCAATGAATCAATATATGTAACTCTTAAACTCAGGCTAGACTCAATCCTAGTATAGGGATCCCGGTTTCCAGACGTTGGCATTCCATATCAATCACCAGTAATAGAAGAAACTCCGATTCTATCCACATTGATATGGTATTGATCACCAGTATTAGAAGAAACTCCAATTCTATCCACATCGATTGCCAATCGTCCAGTGACCTATATGAAAGGGATCGATTTTAGGTGTTCAAAACGCAACGGAAGTTTCAAAATTTAATTTTTAGCAAGAAAACCGAACACCTCAACTATAGTGTGTAGCAAATACAAAAACACGAAATGTAATACATTGGGTGTTTTAGAAATGTACCTATCAATCTCAAAGATTGATTGTTGGCTCCAACTAAGGTGTAAACACCTTAGCTCTTGAATGGAAAGACAATCTACAAGTTTCATCTTTCTTTTTGACTCCTTTATTCAAATTAGGTACACCACTAACAAGATAGATCCACTCTAATTTTGCACTAGAAAAATTAGAGCATTTTTCTTTGAGAAGTGTGTGCAATCTTCAACAATTGAAGAAGCAAAAATTAGGAGAATTAGCATGAAAATTTCGGCCATATGGTCTAAGGGAGAGACGGGAGAGTTTTCTTGGTTGCGGAAAAAGTTGTTGTGTTGTCCCAAAAGCATGCCATGCCTTGGACATGGAAAAAATTGTCTCCCAACTCTTCACCTCCCCATGCACATCCTATTTGGGCTTGTAACAATTACAAGGCCCATGGACTCTAATTTAATTGTCTCAAACAAATTTGAGACCAATTAAACCTTACTTGATTTTACTCAAGCCCACTAGTTTAATAATTATTTCTAATTGGACTCTACAAGGCCCAATGTTGTTTAATTAATCCAACAATTGAATTAATTTAATTATTTGGACTCTATTAGGTCCACTAGTGTTTAATTAATTCAACACTTGAATTAATTTAATTTAGTCCACAATAATGTATATGAAAATCACAATTTTCAAATACATTACTCGTTTGGCCAACTTTTAATTTAGGAACACTTCCTCAAATTAAAAGTTATATTCTCCTTATAGAAGTCATACTTCTATTTTTATTTACGTTTATAAACTTCTTTATAAGCCGTTCAACACATTGAACTATTTTACTTCTCAACGGGATCTAAAAAGTTAGTACTTTTGTGACCTTCAATGGTTCATTGATACAACTAGCCGTGGGTTCACATCTCCATGTGATTCGGACTAAACATGTCCTTATACGAGCATACCCCAATTGCCCCATTCTTACTTATCAACTCCTTGATAATAAGAACGTCAGAACTCAAGTCTGATAGTACACAACCAATCATGTTAAACGCCTAGCAGCATCGCTTACATGATTCCCTAGGTATCAAATGATAGTGCCTGCAAGAACCATTCAATTATGGTTAGCGTACAGTACGGTCCTTTCAACTCATATATCCCGATAGATTCGAAAACCATTGATATATCGAGAGTTGTCAATGAATCGATACTATGTGTCATGTTGTAGTTGCATCGATGGTGTAATATATGAAACCCCTTTCATAATTACCACCATACTCTGATCAGAGATTTCATACTACATACACATAGTATATCCATACCCAAAGGTTAGCGGTGAATCCCCGACTACAATGCATCGACTCCTATATGTTTCGACAAAACACCCAACCTTGCCACCTGATGACACCTTGAGAGTCGGTAAACAAGTCAAAGTGCAATGCTAGCACATAGAGTCTCAATGTTGTCCCGGGTCATAAGGACTAATATTTTACAACCATAAACTAGGACGTTTCCACTCGATAAGTGAGAACCACTTGGAAAGTCCTTTATGGAGGGTTGTTCAGTGCACTCTTCAAAGAGCACCTATCTGCATGCTCGGACATCACAATGTCCCCTACCAATGAAACATGGTACTCACATCGCAGATACTAGTCTCGAACTCGAGCTGCCTATATCCTTCTTAGCGACGGCTGAATTGACTAGGGACTCTTTAGAATATACAGTATTCCAAATATGAGTTTCATGATACTCATCATATGAGCATCTCATATTCTTTCTACTATTTGTATATTCAAGGGTTTTATCTATGCAACTAGCATTGATATACAGATAAAGATGTGCCAAAACAATAATTTCAAATAATATTAAAATAAAGATTGTTTATACATAGTTTCATTGTGAACACTCGGCCAACACTTGGCTTGACGGGCACCTACTCTAACATTCTCCCACTTGCACTAGAGCCAACTACCCATATGCTTCAAACCCATCGATTCGCGATGCTTCTCGAATAATGGTCCAGGTAAAGGCTTAGTTAGTGGATCAACAACATTATCTGCGGAGCTGACTTTGTCAATCGACACTTCTCCTCTTTCCACAATCTCTCGGAGGATGTGGTACTTTCTCAATACATGTTTGGACTTCTGATGAGACCTTGGCTCCTTTTCTTGAGCTATAGCTCCCGTGTTGTCACACAACACCGGGATAGGAGCAACTCTATTAGGAATGACGTCCAACTCTTGGACGAAATTCTTTATCCAAACAGCCTCTTTCGCTGCATCTGATGCAGCAATGTATTCGACCTCAGTGGTGGAATCCGCAGTACTATCTTGCTTGGAACACTTCCAAGAGACAGCAGCACCATTAAGCATGAATACGAACCCAGAGGTTGACTTCGAGTCAGCGATATCGCTTTGGAAGCTAGAGTCGGTATAGCCTTCCGATTTCAGTTCTCCACCCCCATAGACCAAGAACAATTCATTGGTCCTTCTCAAATACTTGAGGATGCCTTTCACAACTTTCAAATGTGGAAGACCGGGGTTCGATTGATATCTATTCACTACACTTTGTGCGAAAGCCACGTCAGGACGTGTAGATATCATCCCATACATGATGCTACCAATCACAGATGCATATGGAATGCGTGTCATCGCCGCTATCTCTGCATCAGTCTTGGGAGACATAGACTTGGATAGGGACACGCCATGACACATTGGTAGATGTCCTCTCTTGGACTCATCCATCGAGAACCTCTTCACGATGGTATCAATGTATGTGGACTGGGTGAGACCAAGCAATCTTCTTGATCTATCTCCATAGATCTGTATTTTCAATACAAAAGATGCTTCACCTAAGTCCTGCATCGAGAACTTACTCGCTAACCATATCTTAGTTGATTGCAACATTCCTACATCATTCCCAATGAGTAGAATCTCATCAACATACAGTACCAGGAATGTCACAACACTGTCACTGACCTTCTCATACACACAGGATTCCTCAGGATTCTTAGTAAAACCAAACTCTTTGATTGTACTATCGAATCTGAGGTTCCAACTCCTAGATGCCTGCTTTAGACCATAAATAGATCTCTGAAGTTTGCATACCATATGCTCACTTCCGACAGATGTAAACCCTTCCGGTTGAGACATGTAAATCTCTTCCTTAATATCCCCATTAAGAAAGACTGTCTTGACATCCATCTGCCATATCTCATAATCATACCATGCAGCTACGGCTAGCAATATCCTTATGGACTTGAACATTGCAACTGGAGAAAAGGTTTTCTCCAAGTCAACTCCTTGTCTTCGAGTATATTCTTTTGCCACCAATCGCGCCTTGAAGGTCAATACCTTCCCATCCGCCTCAAGTTTCCTCTAGTAAATCCATTTACACCCTATGGGAACAATTCCCTCAGGTGGATCCACGAGATTTCACATTTGGTTCGAATACATGGAATTCATCTCAGATTCCATTGCTTCAAGCCACTTGGATGAATCGGCATCAGATAACGCTTCCTTGAAGGTCCTTGTATCACATCCATGGTTAGGCTCATCATGGCCCTCTTCAAGAAGCAGACCATACCTCATAGGTGGTCTTGAGACTCTCTCGGATCTTCTAAGAGCTTGTATCTCCTCTCTTGGCTATTCGGGTGTGGGTTCTATAAATGTGGGTGTCTCTCGAACCTCTTCGAGTTCTATCATATCCATTTTTCTATCCAATAGAATTCCTTTTCCAAAAAGGTTGCATTCCTAGAAACAAACACCTTTGTTTCTTGGGGATGATAGAAATAATATCCAACAGAATTCCTTGGATATCCCACAAAATAACATAAAATGGATCGACTATCCAATTTATCTCCCACTACCTGCTTCACATAAGCAGGGCATCCACATATTATAAGATAATAATATTTGGGAGGCTTACCCATCCATATCTCATATGATGTCTTGTCAACTGCCTTTGAATGGACATTGTTCAACAACAGTGCCACTGTCTCAACCGCATATCCCCAAAAGGATGGCGGCAACTCCGTGAACCCCATCATATACCGAACCATGTCCATCAAAGTCCGGTTACGACGCTCCGAAACACCATTCAACTGTGGTGTAGCGGGCGGAGTCCACTGCGAGAGAATCTCATTCTCCCTAAGATACTCTTGGAACTCGGCACTCAAATACTCAACACCTCGATCCGATCGAAGTGTCTTGATGCTTCGTCCCAACTATTTCTCTACTTCACTTCTGAATTCTTTTAACCTTTCAAAGGCTTCAGAATTTTATTTCATCAAATACACATACCCGTACCTCGAAAAGTCATCGGTAAAGGTGATGAAGTAGGCATGTCCATGCTTAGTGGTGATGCTAAGCGGACCGCACACATCGGTATGGATCAAATCCAATAACCCTTTAGCTCGCTCCACGTGGCCCTTAAAGGGAATTTTGGTCATCTTTCCTTTTAGACAGGATTCACAAGTCGTGAGAGCATTAATATCAGACATATCAAACATGCCTACTCCAACTAGCTTGTTCATCCTTCTTAGGAAAAATATGTCTTAATCGAGCATGTCATAATTGTGCCGAATTTAGAGTATCTTGTTTTTGCTTGTTTGTTGTTGTTATTGCTTGGACATTGTTTAGTGGAATATCTTTCAATTTTAAGTTATAGAGATGTTTTCAAGTTCTCCAGTACCAATTAAACATTCATTCTTGTAAATGTTGCAAACACTTTTGCTAAATAAACAAGAATATCCATTTTTATCTAGCATAGAAATGGAAACAATGTTTTTCACCAAATCCGGTACAAACAAAACATTTCTTAAAATCAACTTAAAATCATTGTTCAACAATAAGTAAACATTTCCCACGGCCTTGGCAGCAACTCTTGCTCTATTGCCCAATCTCAAGAAGGTCTCACCCTTACTAAGCCTTCTACTTCTTCCCATCACCTGTAACTCATTACAGAGATGTGAGCCACAACCGGTATCTAATACCCAAGAAGTAGAGTTAATTGAAATGTTTACTTATATGTAGAACATACTATTTCCTGAACCTTTCTGGGCAAGATATTCTCTGCAATTACGCCTCCAATGTCCAGGCTTCTTGCAGTAATAACATATGTCAACAGTCTTGTCAGCCTTCACTGGTATGGCTACCACAGCGGGACTCGGAGATTGCCTCTGCAAGGGCCATTCTTCTTGGGACATTGGAAAGAACGCTTCTTTCACTTCCCATGTGGACCAATCTTCGTACCAGATGAAGAATCCACATAAAGAACCGACTTCTCATCATTCATGGAAGCCTGCATATAACACTCGGCTTTCAAGTCATGGTCACACCATTTCTTATAAGTTTGCAATTCCTCAGGAGTGCAGTCAGTCGAAGCCTCAACAGGGCGCGACTTAGTCAGTGTATATGCTATCCTTTCCGAATTCAAGACGATTTTCAAGTTTCTTAGCCAAGTGAGGTAATTAGGTCCAGTTAATATGTGTTTTTCGAGTATTGCAGATAATGGATTGCGTAACGAAGACATTGTCAATTTGTACTGAAAAGTAAAACAGATAAATGTTGATGACTATTTTAAAATATTTAGTAAGATATAAAGTATGGACTTTTACTTTATAAATATTTACTCCCACAGTTTAGATATCTTTCACTACCCTCTAGTGAAAACGGGAAACTCCTTTACTCAGTAGGTACGTAAGGTCCAATTAGCGAATTATGATCCCGAATAATATCAGCCAATCGCAATTCCTAAAAGGTAGTTTCCAATTGCATCTCCATGCAACCCTCTACGTAAACTTTTGTCTCATGTTTGATTAGGACCCAATAATATGACGTCGTTCATCTTCACGTGTCAAGCCTTACCAATCGATGTTGAACCTTAATGGACGGTCGCCATGAGTTCCCCCAATAATATGAGCCGAAATCATGGGAATTCCACGTAGTTCACATCACCATGTCAATGGATGTCACAACTTTCCGGCACCCAGGGCCCCCCCAATAATATGAACCGAGCCCTGAGTACGGGTAGCGTTCATCATGCACCCATTGTCGATGGAAGACATGGAAATTATAAACAAATTTATAATTCCCCTTTTCGGGCTTGATATTAATTTTTATTCTTATTCCAAATGAGGGTTTTTTAATTTGGAAAGGTCTCATCATTAATTTTATTTAAAAGCTCACCATGTTTGATCGTATGTTTGCCGGATTCATGCAACTTTGTTATTATCATAATAATAACGCACATACTCATTATTTATAACATATCATGCATAAATTATAAACAGTAAACAAACAAGGATGATCAATGGCCCCAATACTAATGGCCCGTGTGAGCTAAGCACGGGCCTAGGTCCAATTCTAGGGAAATGCATGGGATGCAAATGCAACTATTACATAAGCTTCCAATATTTACATGTCTTCGATCTTCATAATCATCAAGGTCACCATCTTCCAATCTTGATCATCCACTATACTAATATTTACAAATAAATATCCATGACAAATAGGGATATATCTCATGGGGTGGGAACGGGCCATAAAACAAGCCCACTTTAAATGTGATAATGATTACAATCATTCATAACAAAATATCCTAGCATACACCTAGCAAATTGGGCTTGGGCTTTTGATCATCTTTCATGCATAATATCACATATCATACACCATCAATTAATTATCACAATAATTAATTGATCCAATATTATATATCTTGATCCAATCACTAACTGCCACGATAATAAACTAGATAAACAAAGTATACAAACACCTTTGTCTACTTTCCAATTAATTTATTTATAACCGAATTTCTTATAAATCAAAATTTACTATAAATAATTAAAGTCCAACTTCAATTATTTATTTTATGAGAAATTATTTGGAACTTTTGTAAATTTAAACTTAAGGGCCCAAAAAATTTCATTTTTCACCAAAAAAATTTTGGCCCATTTAAATTTCACAAATATGTTAACCATCTCATGGCCCAACAACTTCAAGGCCCATGACACTTTGATAATCCAAAACACTTTTGGAAACCCTAAAAAGAAAGAAGGATTTAAAATACATGTCAATGTATAATCAAAAGTATATACATGATCAATCAAATGATACAACAAAAATACAAAATATCATTTTTGTGATTATGTCAAAAATGCTATCAAATAGTTTTCTTCCTTCCTTCTCTATATGCATATGACTCCGGCCCACAATCAACGTCCCGGCCCGTCGCTCTTATCTGCATCACATGAAATAACTGAAATGAGTATAAAACTCAGCAAGTGGAACTCTTACATAGCAATGGATACATATATCATACTCTGTAAAACATGGCTTTGAAATCATTAAATACCA
This sequence comes from Primulina tabacum, assembly GCF_025594145.1. Classification (NCBI taxonomy): domain Eukaryota; kingdom Viridiplantae; phylum Streptophyta; class Magnoliopsida; order Lamiales; family Gesneriaceae; genus Primulina; species Primulina tabacum. The sequence goes on from NC_134556.1 coordinate 20,644,113, forward strand.
TCAACTCTTGAAACATGAATAACATAGCATAATATAACAATAAGAAGGTATTTCTCATTTCTCTGTTGGATTGATATATATATAGTATCTCTGTCTCTGTACCTATATCCCATCGATATACATCGATAACTCTGAGGGATATAAGCCTATGGTCGTTGATCAACTAATTGCATGCAATCTCTAACTATGTATCTATCAATCCAATAAACTATTTAAACTCTCTCTTTGGCATTTAAACAAACACTTTGCATACTCTTTTCTCTTGTATTCCCTTTTTCACAATTGAGACATAAAAATGCCTCCATAATATACAACAAAGTGTATCAATACATATCACGAATCAAATGAAGGGAGTAGCACATTAAAACAATTGAAACACCATACATATATTATCATGTGAGCACAAGGAATGAAATTCCTCTTACAACCACTTGGAACCTTGGTTCTAAACCTTTGGTTGAATTCCTACAACAATAAACATAAATTACACCATCAACATCTCAATAATCATAAACCCAAATCAATTAATCCATAACACCAACACCAACACCAAACCCATGATTTCACCCAACACCAAAACCAAGAAATAACCAAACCAAAAGCTTACCTTAGCTTCTAGAACCAACTAGAACCTTGATTACACCACAAATCACCAACTAGGAGCTTGAATCAAAGAAATGAAAAGAAGAAATAAAGAAACCCTAGCCTCCCCAAGAGCTGCAAACCGAGAAGAACCGATAGAAATGAGAGAAATGAGCCAAACACATCAACTTATATCACTTAAAACTCGAAACACGCTTCTACTGTTCATGCACCGCGGGTGCGCTACCTTCCTCACCGCGGGTGCGGTGTGCCTTCGGCAACACAACCAAAAATCCAAAATTGACGACCGCGGGTGCGCTCTGGTCTCTGCCCGAACACCGCAAGTGCGCTACACCTTGCACCGCGGGTGCACTGAAGCTACTGGAAAACAACCAAAATTCTAAAGCATGAGACCGTGGGTGCGGTGCCTTCTTGACCGCGGGTGCGGTCACCACTGCAGTCAACAACCAACTCTACGCAACAAAGATCAAATCGCAACGCTGATACACACAACTACACAACAACTAATAACAACAATGCTATAAACCATAAATCGCAACTCTTAACATCAAAACTATACTTAAACTCAACCAAATAGTCAATAATCATACGAAATCTTAAACCGTACCGTACACCAGGCTTGGCTATTACAATCTCCCCTCCTTAGAGGAATTTCGTCCTCGAAATTGACGTCACTACGCAAACAACTCAGGATACTTCTCTATCATCTCATCCTCTGGTTCCCACGTGGCCTTTTCAATCAAATGATTCCTCCAAAGGACTCTAACAATACCGATCTCTTTGTTTCACAACACTTTTACTTTGCGATCCAGAATCTGAACTGGAATCTCTTGGTACGTCAAATTCGGCGTCAAATCCAAAGGCTCGTGGCGAAGAACATGGGAAGGATTCGCAATATATTTCCTGATCATGGAGACATGAAAAACATTATGAACTCTGTCAAGATCTGGCGGTAGGGCTAACCTGTAAGCTCGATCACCGCCGACTCTATCCAAGATCTCAAATGGACCAATAAATCTCCAACTTTCCCTTTTTGCCAAATCGCATCACACCTTTGAGAGGTGCTATTTTCAAGAACACATGATCGCCAACATCAAATTGCAACGGCCTACGACGCACATCTACATAGCTCTTCTGTCTCGACTGTGGCTGTCTTCATCCTCTCGCGAATAACAGCAACAACATCATCTATCTTTTGGACCAACTCTGGACCCAACATCTTCCTCTCACCAATCTCATCCCAATACAATGGCGATCTACACATCCTGCCATAAAGTGCTTCATAAGGTGTCATGCCAATCGTCGCTTGGCAACTGTTATTGTACGTGAACTCAATAAGAGGCAATTTGGAATCCCAACTACCAGGATAGTCTATAGTACAAGCTCTGAGCATTCCTCTAAAATCTGAATAACTCTCTCTGATTGACCGTCGCTCTAGGGGTGATATGCTGCACTAAATGCTAACCGTGAACCCATAGCTCTGTGCAAACTCTTCCAAAACTCTGAAGTAAATCTAGGGTCACGATCAGGACACGATCGACACAGGAACACCATGAAGTCTAACAATTTCAGCTAAGTACTCTCGGCCATTCTGGTTCATTGAATACGTCGTCTTGACTGGAAGACAAATGCGCTGTCTTGGTCAACCGATCAACATAACCCAAATAGAGTTAAAACCTTTCTGCGTTCTGGGAAGACAAATAACAAAGTCCATCGTAATATGCTCTATTTCCATTGAGGAATCGGTAATGACAGCAATGTCCCAGCAGGTCCTCTGATGTTCGATCTTCACCTGCTGACAAGTTAGGCACTGCGAAATAAACAATGGCAATATCTTTCTTCATATCTGGCCACCAATACAGTCTACGAAGATCAATGATACATCTTGGTACACCTGGATGTATCGAGTATGGCGCGGTATGTGCCTCTGTCAAGACGTGTAACGCCCAGATTTGACGACTGTCCTCACTGTATCAAGACGAGTCTTTTCCAACGTTCTTATGTCCTCACTCACACGCGAAACTTCCCAGGAGGTCACCCATCCAAAATTGTCCCAAGTCAAGCACGCTTAACTTTGAAATTCTTATGTGATGAGCTACCGAAAAGAAGATGCACCTTCGTGATATGAGTAGTACAAATCAAATCTTTTAAGCCCTCTTCAACTGTATAGTCCATTACATTGAACAGTTTCGGAATCTCTCTCATTCCCGTGTGGGTCGGTTCATTCATGTTCCCTCCACCTAGAAGCCTGCCAGGAGCCGCTCATTTTCCGTGCAACTGATGGCACCGGCGATCACCCCCCCCGCCCTCTTCGGCCCGGGCCTCACATGCCCACCAGCTTCCGCTTGGTTCGTCCCAGAACCACACCGTACTAGAGAGATCGGCTCTGATACCAACTGTAACGCCCCAGATTTGACGACTGTCCTCACTGTACCAAGACAGTCTTTCCAGCGTGCTTATGTCCTAAACTCAC